>NC_059360.1:48735000-48890000 GCF_019703515.2 Myxocyprinus asiaticus | reverse complement strand
CGGGAAAAATACTTCCGGAACCAAGACAGCTGAAATAGATGATGGATACTGCTCTATTGTTGCTCAAGTCTTGCCACAACCTGATTTAAACCACCAACAACTGCAAATGCAAGACGGTCTCAAGACGTTGGAGACGCTTGTTAAACCGATTTTCTCTGACCATCCAGTGCCGTCTCTTATCATGTGTATTTCAGTGTCTCAGACTCCACAGAGTAATAACACAAACTGTTTGTGCTGATTTATGTCAAAATATTCAACTGCCAGATGCTGCACTTCGGAAAATATCTGGAACTTTTCACAGGGGGGGGAATACTCGGAGAAGGACAAACAAAGCGTATTGATTATTTTTCCTTGTTTAGATTTGAGAGGTTTTTTTTATAGCCTGAAACAAAACAAAGTGAATTTAAATAAATAACACACTGAACGTTCATATACATAATAAAGAAATGACTGTGAGAATTAGGAAACCATTGAGTTTGATGTCAGTGAGTGTAAACTGTAAATGTTCAGTTGACGTTCAAACACAGCAGCCGAAAAGTGATTGAAAATCTCCAAAAGCGCTCTGGACAGAATCCCGCACATGGAGCGCCGCTTTCAGCACGCTAATGAAGGTGTTGAATTGACTTATATTGATCAAAAGGGCCCGGCAGCTAGAAACTCCTTTAATTTGGTCCCCAAAAGTGCCAGACGCTCCAACTGACAGAGAACTAGTAAGCGAGGGTTTCCTAAAGTTCCCATGAACGCACCTCATTAAAGTGACACGCGGGTGATGGATACGGGCAGCCTCGGGCGCTCGTCCGGGACCTGGGTGGGCGTCCACATGTGTCCTAACCTGAAGGGCATCACCTTTACATGCTTCAGCTCTGTGGCAAACATGGTAAACATGCTCGGCGACATGAACACGGCTTTGATCTTACAAGATGGACGGAATGAGTGAAAATGGACCAATCATTCTTCATCATCACTCTTTTTCACATGCAATAGTAATAATAACACCAATGAATGTATGGAAATTATGTGGTGACCAAAAACATTAACTAATGCAAATTCTCTTGTTGTTTTTGTAGATTCTGTTCATTTTGCACTTGGCCAGTTTGAAGCATGTCTGGGATGTTTATTCAGTCGGTTTTCAGAGTCATAGTCTGATAAAACTTCAGCTGAGTTTAAGCCAAAAAATAAAACATTGAGAAAATAATGTGGAGAGATTAAGATAACATGTCTCTCTCTCTCTCTGTCTCTTATCTGCTGTTTATTTTACGTTTTGACGTGTGGTCAGAGGGCAACAGAATGACTCTGTTCATTTCATGCATTCCATCTTAATGCAGCAGCAGCGTCGTTCAGCGGTGCAGCAGTTAAAGCAGTTCTCCTGTGAGATATACTGAATAAATCAACGGAGAACTTATAAAATGTGTGCAGTGTGTTTCAAGTCAACCGATTGGTCTAAAGGGGTTTAGAACAGTTGATTTCATTTGCAACATCAGCACTAACATGTACTGATTTTATATGCTGTCTGAGCGTTGCTGATGTGTCCATTTTTAACAGTTCATTTAGTTTCTCCTCGGTTCATGTCATGCGTGATCTGTCACACGCGAGACCGTTAATCACACGGTTCCACTTGATTTGCGGCCACTGAGCGTGCTTTTCTGTGACTCGTGGCAGCTTGTTTTGGGGCTCGTTTCATGCTCTTTTACCCATAATGCCACTAAATCCCATTACAGCAACACCAGCTGATGTGGTTTCCATTAACACTACAGCTCTGGTTTTATAATACACAAACTCAACAATATTATACACTTGTCAAAACTTCTGAATGGAATGCTCATGGGATTCTAGCATTTGGATTCAGTCCTAATGATTAAGGAATCTTAAACAAATGTCTGAGTTTTATTTCATTCTCACAGGATTCTTATTTGATCACTTAATGATTGGTTCCCAATTGTGATGGAATGCCAATCATTTTTATGCATTGCACTGCTGCCACATGATTGTGGAGGATTGTTGGTGTCAGACGGGCTGGTTTGAATGGCCAGACAATTTTAACATTTTAAATGTTATGCATTTGACAGACGCTTTTATCCAAAACGACTTACAATGAATTTTGTATTTACATTTAATGAGTTTGTGTGTTCACTGGAAATCAAACCCATGATGGGTGCTCTACCAGTTGAGCTACAATATCATGATATTGACCAACATACAATATCATGGTCCTGAGAGGATTGGTAGTTACATTGATAGTTATTATGTAGGGCTGGGTATTGATACAGATTTCCTGATATCGATTCATATGGGTATATTTCAGTAATAATGTCCCTTTTGGGTCTCTCCCTGCTAATGCTGTGAATTATACAGGCGTCCTTCTAACTAGGTACAATATGAAAATTGACTTATTATATTTGAGTACTTTTTCATCATTTTGGTCACATTTTAGCTTTTAAAAATGAACAAATCCATGTATTCAATCACTAAATATGATAATATATTGCATATAAATGTTTTTGTTACGTAGGTATTTTGATTGATTTGTTAAACACGTGTTAAAAACAGTACTGTCTCTTTAAGAAAACCGGCATTTCTTTTTTTTCTTTTTTTTCTCCCCAATTTGGAATGCCCAGTTCCCAATGCGCTCTAAGTCCTCGTGGTGGCGTAGTGACTCGCCTCAATCCGGGTGGTGGAGGACGAATCTCAGTTGCCTCCGCATCTGAGACCGTCCATCCGCGCATCTTATCACGTGACTTGTTGAGCGCGTTACCGCGGAGACCTAGCGCGTGTGGAGGCTTTACGCTATTCTCCGCGGCATCCACGCACAACTCACCACGCACCCCACCGAGAGCGAGAACCACATTATAGTGACCACGAGGAGGTTACCCCATGTGACTCTACCCTCCCTAGCAACCGGGCCAATTTGGTTGCTTAGGAGACCTGGCTGGAGTCACTCAGCATGCCCTAGATTCAAACTCACGACACCAGGAGTGATAGCCAATGTCAATACTCGCTAAGTTACCCAGGCCCCCGAAAGATGGCATTTCTGTAAATGAGCGCATGTTAACGAGAGAGACTCGAGCGGCTTTATCTCATCCGTGCGATGCATGATTACAATTAAATGTTTCTTTTTTGTTGTTTTTGATCAACAACTGACTCTAGAGAACAGAAAGGATATTAAAAGACACATTAAAAGTTTAGATCTCGTCTTTGGACACACGGAACAACTTTTACTCTCAACACGCAGTGAAAGAATCTCGCTGCTGTGTGAAATCTAAACATTCACCAGCCGTTTGACAAATATATACATTTTAGTCGCATAGAGTGAAATTTGGTTGCAAATGCGAGTGATTTCCTCTGATTGTAGTGGAGAAGATCAATCTTGGAATTTAAGAATCGATATCGAGAATCGATATCGCATCACAAAATCAATAGTTTTATTATTGCCCCTATTATAATGGAAGCTGTTGTCACCTGTCTAACCCTTGTGACACCCTGTCTCTCTCTCTCTGTCGCTCTGACTTCCTCTTTTAGCTTCCTGGACGTGGTCACATACTTTGGGCTTAAACCCAAGTCTGGAGAGAAGGAGGTATCTCCAAACTACATCTTCATGCTGTGGTTTGAGTTCTGCAATGATTTCAAGAGCACCTGGAACCGTGAGAGTAAAAACATCTCCAAAGAGAGGTGAGACGCTCCACGAATGGAAGATAGGTGAACCACCAAACACGTCAGCAGACCTGATTGCAGCATAATGATTGACAGGCAAAGTCTGTGAGATAATTAGAGCGGGTTTTATAGCCACGAGAACAAAAAATAAGATAAAAGTATCTGCTCCATCATGACGCCATTTAAAGATCTCGCTGAACATGCTGCTTTTAACAGTCAGCCGTCCAGCTCCAGTAAAGCCGAGAGATGTTGTGCGAGGTGCCGTCCCCCAGCGGGGCGTCCTGCTAACTGGAAGTCACGGGTCAAAGGCGACATCGTAAATCCCGCCTGTGACTTTGACGCAGAACCGGACTGCAAGTCCGACCCGCTGCTCTGTCTTTGAAGCTCCTCGCGGCTTCATAACAGTCAAAAGTTGTTTATTTTTATTTGTCTCCACTGAGCGGCATCCTTTTGGTGACCAAAGACATTGTGCACAAAGATTGAAAGCATCAATGTTTTAAGATAATCGCCTGAGAAATCACCAACACCAACTTGAGCTATGACCTCCGCAGCAGTTAAAGAGCGTTGACCCATCGAGGATGAACACATTTACTGGCAATGTTCAGTTCTAGCTTAGAAACTGAATAAAAGGAAAGTTCAGCCAAACATTTTTAATTCTGTCATTTACTGAATCCCATCATGGTTTTTTAAACCTGTATGACTTTATTTCTTCTGTGGAACACTGTTGAGCAGAATGTTCATGCCGCTCTTTTCTATACAATGACAGTGAGTGGTCGAACTTCAAAAAATGACATAAAAATCCCATAAAAGTCGTGTGATGTGTGAAACAGGCCAAAACGAATGTCGTTTTTTTAGCTTGCCAGCCCCAGTCCCCATTCACCTTCATTATAAGAAACAAAGCAGCCTGGAAATTGTACAAAAAATGGCTTTAGTGTTTCACAGAAGAAATAAGATGTGTTTGGACAAGACAGAATTTATATTTTTACATTTGTCCTCTTTCATTTTAGACTAAAAGAAGCTCGTCAGACTGTCCAGAAAATCACAGCGGAGAAGAAAGTGGAGACGAAGAAGATCAACGCAAACAGTCTGGTGAGAAAATACTCACAGCATGCCGTTTTACACTTAACTCTGACATGAACCTGCGGTTTTTTACCTTTTTTGAATATCTGTTTCACAGAAAGAGCGACTGCGCAAGAAAGAAGCAGGTGTGTCCTCAAGCTGAGAGTAAAGACAAAATACAGAGACTGGAGAAAGGAGACGGAGTGGACGAACATCAAATTGTTTCATGAGTGGACAGATGAGCGTTCGTCAAACACTGAAACTCAATCGACTGTGTCACTCATTATGTCCTGTGAACGGCCGCGACGAGGGTTCAGAGAACTCGTGTGTGTGTTTCACCATACAGGATAATAATGATCTACTGTAGACGTGTGATGAGGATGCTCTTACACCGGTTGGATGATCTTCTCCATCTCAGATCAGCAGTGATGTTGGTGCTTTATGCACTTGTGTTGGGTTTAACTTCAAAAGGTGGAACCTTTTAGCTACAAAACCAGGTAAACTGCACTTAAAAGAGTGCAATATACTGAAGCGAGAGCAGTATACTGCGTGAAATGAAGGCTCACCTGACCTCTGGGGTTTCAGCGAACTTGTCTGAGTAAGGACGAAGTAGAGAGAATTCTTAAAAGTCTTAAATGTAGGTCACTTCTTGGGCGAAGTAATTTACTGCTAACGAAACTTGTCACTTAGTGTCACAAAGCATGACTGTTGAAATGTGTCATCTATATTAGTCTTGAACCAAACCGACATCTACTGACATCTACTGTCCAGATATCAATATACAGTATAAAACACAGTGCCTCATTTATGTCATCGTCTATAATGACAAACCTAAACGTCATCTAGTGAGCAGTTTCTGTATTGTTTAACCAGGTTCAATACAAGCTTTTGCATTTGTCGGCTCCGTCCCTTCTTTTCTTTAACCTCCTGAGACCCCGCGTCCACATGCGTGGACATTACGTTTTGGTGTCGCTATACACAACGCATAATTTAATTGAATTTAAACTGACTGATCTCAGTTCAGGAGTAAAGGGTTAAACTTTCGACACACAGAGTCATGTGACAAAACAACATGGTGCCGATCACAGCGGAGTTTGTCTTTGGGGGAAATGCCAATAAAACTACATCTGGTAAGAAATCTCATTAAGTTTTTACATTGAAACCTGTTTGAATCAAAAGATTAGAGTCTCTAGTTTCATCAGATATGCCATTTTTAAAATTTGAGTGATTTAGCGTGAAACAGCACGCTGAGAAACACAATGACCACATTCGTGGACTGTATGCTCCTTTATTCACTGTCTGTGTATTATCACAATGAGAATTAATGGATTCATCCAAACACTGAAAAATGTGTCTTTCAGAGGCTTTATATGGAGTTAGGATGAAAATAAGGTGCATTTCAAACTGTTCTGAGACCAGTGCAGACAGACAGCACACTGGAGGTTAAGTCATTCACTAAATAGGGAGCAAGGGAGCATCCTATAGCTCTCTATGCAGTTAAGTGCATTCACTCCTAAAATCTGATCAAAAGTTCAGTTTCAGGCTGCAGATGATGTTTGGATCACTCAACATGTTTGACAGACATGTGACAATGATAATCAGTACATAGATTCAGAATTTATAATGTATCATTTTATTTTAACATGGTTGACAGTGATTGGATGATGCTGGACATTACTTTGAATCAGAATTAATCTTGATAATTTCTGACGTCTCAAAAACATGAATAATCAACACTCCTGGAAACATAAGAAACTATTTGATGAAAAAAAAAAAAATCTGGGGCCTGGGTATCTCAGCGAGTAAAGACGCTGACTATCACACCTGGAGTCTCGAGTTTGAATCCAGGGCGTGCTGAGTGACTCCAGCCAGGTCTCCTAAGCAACCAAATTGCCCCGGTTGCTAGGGAGGGTAGAGTCACATGGGGTAACCTCCTCGTGGTCGCTATAATGTGGTTCTCGCTCTCGGTGGGGCGTGTGGTGAGTTGTGCGTGGATGCTGCGGAGAATAGTGTGAAGCCTCCACATGCGCTAGGTCTCCACGGTAATGCGCTCAACAAGTCACGTGATAAGATGCACAGATTGACGGTCTCAGACGTGGAGGCAACTGAGATTCGTCCTCCGCCACCCGGATTGAAGCGAGTCACTACGCCACCACGAGGACTTAGAGCGCATTGGGAATTGGGCATTCCAAATTGGGGAGAAAAGAGAGAAAATCCCAAAATGAAAAAAATCTAACTTTCTATAGTTTAGTATTATTTAAAATTTCGCAACTTAGTCCCGTTGTTCACATATGAGGACGTTGATTTTTAGGAAAACTATTTGCTCTGCAAATTTTGTTTGTTTGTTTGTTTGTTTGTTTATGAAATGGAAAAAGCTCACAGCAGTCACGCTCGGGTCTCAGGAGGTTTAAAAAAGCACAAATGTGTGTTCCAGTGAGACACTTACAATGGAAGTCAATGGGGTCAATCTGTAAACATTAAAATACTCACTGTTTCAAAAGTATAGACACAAGACATAAACAATATGTGTGTTAACATGATTTTACTGTGATAATATCACTTACTAACCACATCTGTGTGACGTTATAGACAATTTTATAACTTTATTACCATGATGCAAAAACGCTGATTTAAACAACTTTACAGCTCCAATAATACACGAGATTTAACAGAAGAATTAATGTAAGTGTTTTTATAACATTATAATCTTCACATTTCTGACTTTAAACCCTCTAAAAATTGACCCCATTGACTTCTATTGTAAGTGTCTCACTGGAACACACATTTGTGCTTTTATAAAGAAAAGGAGGAACGAGTCCAAACTAATTTTTGTGGTGATCAACATTATGACACAAACGCTGTCGATTGAGCTCAACTTGTATTGAACCCGGAATATTCCTTTAAGTGCTAACATGATCTCATCTGTATTTCTACTTGAATCACATCGCTCGCTTGTCGAGATTTCAAACCCTTTGTTGTTTTTAGCCGTTTTTGACCTAGATGTTTTTCCACATTTTCCTTATGCCAAAATAATTGCACTTTGAATGCACCTCAGTTATGACGTCTATGCAATATCTTGTGTTTGAAGAAGTGTGGAAATCATATCAGCTTAGAAGACTACTGAAGTCATGATGTATGTTATGATGAGGAATGTGCTAATATTCACCCCTACACAGAGTATATTTATATTTTGACATTTTTTTATAAGTGCAAATGAGTGAATGACATACTAAAAGCCCTGTTTATCAAGACAACCAAGGTTTTTATTTACATTTATATTGAATTATTTCATGACAAGCTTAAATGTATCACGAGTGTCAGTATCACAGGTGCTTCTCAACACAGTACATTTGTGTTTTAAATCCAAACTCCAAAAAGTTTTGTGTGAATTTGCTGATTTGGGGGCCAATGATTTTGTTCTTCTTTAAAGTTTATTTAGATACTTTTACATTATTAGGTGCAATAAACTGTTTTATAGATATCTCCAAAAGAAAAGAATTGACATCAAAGAATTCTCAAATGAAGAAGTGTCTTCTGATTTTTTTGCACATTGTTATTTTTATTATATTCTAACATATTTATTCTTAAAAAATGAAATCTGAAATGATAAAATGTGCTGTTTGAAAGATATGAGAAGTCTGACATTCCCTAAAAACTCCCAAGAGAAATGCTGCTTTCATAACCACATGTAACCAGTGTACTCAATGTTATTGGCTACATTGGTTTATTTGTTGTTGTTGTTTGTTTGGTACGTTCAATTATACAGCTTATAGTTTCTCTGAGTAAATTGAAAGTTCTTCTTCTTCATGTCAAGATTGGATGAAACTTTTGTGTCCCAGTAAATGCCAAATAATCCAACAGGTAAAACCAGGAGATTGAAATGAAATTAGTTTTGGATCTTTGTGGGGGAAAAAAACATGCAGTTTAGATTTTCTTCATGAAGTTTCTGTTTTAAAAGAACCTCCAGCTCCTAAAAATAAAGACTCGTACCATCTAAAGAATGTTCAGAGCTTCTGGGAATAAACTGGCTCTTCGGTTTCAATGATGAATAAAACACACAGCGTGAAATTGATTTCTGTCCTAATCTATGAACCATTAAATCAGAGGATCACTGATATCTCCATGTGTTTTTCAGAGTGACCAGAGGGCCAAAACGTCTTTTTTTATTAATATGGTTTTTCCACAGGACTGCATTCACAACACATGCAGCCACAGTCCTTCAACATCTTCATACACTCATGAGCCAGATAAACATAATAAACCTGCAGTATCTACAACATAATACACATCTGTACACGACTTTAACAAAATGCGTAATAATTCAGTCTGTAGAGGCGTAGGCCTATGAAACCTTTAAATGTTGTATCTAATTATGTAGTGATGTTTATCTGCTACAAACTTCACAGCAATCCAGCATAAACATATGAAATCAGTTCTGAAAACAGTTGCATTCTGTCATATTAAATACATTAGTTAAGAGTCCAATTCCACATAGTGGAAACTTAGTCTTCAAACTTTCTTCTTTATATTTTTGGAGATTCATAAAAACATTCAGTGTCACAGATAACGCTCTTCTGCACTTCTGTGAACCACATCTGTCACCATTACAACATATATTACACTTATAACGTCTATAGGGCATTTAAACATTTTGATGAACTGGAGGGGTTTTCAAGATTAATTTGCCACACATGGTAGAGTCCAAAAGTCTGATATCACAGAAACATTGACTTCAAATCAATAAATATTCAAGATTCGGAACTATTTCTAGGTTGCTTATCAAATAAGCAAATTTGTGACAAATTTGTGACGCTACCACTGAAGCACACGAGATGCTCTTCAAAACATTCTCAAAAGCAAATGCCTGTGTATTATTCAAGGTTTTACTCTAAATAGTCCACTGATAAAATAAGACAAGTCAAGAGGAGCATTTTTACCGGTGGTCTCAGACTTTTGGACCCCCATCGTGCAGTGTGACACATTATATTTAACAGTACACATATTCCATGAAGTCTCTCAATTAATACGAGCCCATAAAATTAGCTGTGTACAAATTCTACAAGACTTTAAAAGGGTTTTAGGATACTAACATACACAATAGCAATCTAAGTTTGGATACTTTGTTTCTAATTTAATCCAAAGGCTTAAAAGCTTGAAATTAATTTTGTAATCAAATATTAGTGTATGCATTTCTTTGCAAAACTAACATTTTAATAAACATCAGTCCACACGTGTCCAAATGTTTTAATTGAACATTTTTGCCACTATTTGTGTCCTTTTGATGACTTTACATGTATTGTAAACTGATGTAGAAAACAGTAGTAATAAATAATGAGTGCTGGACTGGTGTTGTGTGCGCGCGGTAATGGTGACAGATTTTGGGCATCTTTTTACGCACGACTTTTTGAACCTCTTTAACTAGTTTCAGCGACTAAAATGCGTCTGATGAGTTCTTACTGAAATGATGCTTTCACTGTTTGCGTGGATCCGTCCAGACTGAAATCAGTCCAGCTCAATGGAGATGCAGCGGCACTGTTTGACCCGCTGGACGCGTTTCTTTCGGGTCGGTGGTTGCTGGTCGGGGCAGTTTAGGGTGAAAGTCATAGTGGTGAATCGTTTGGGTTTACAGAACGAACAGGACTGAAACGCGCCCTCCTCCCTCCGGACGTGTCTGGGGATGTAAAACGAGTTACACTGGCCGTAACAGAAGCGGTTGATGATGGTTCGGCTGATGCAGCCCTCCTCATGGATGGTCTGTTTGAGCGGTTGAGTTTTACACCAGTCCCGTTTCAGGTACCGGCGCTCGGTGACGTGTAACGCCTCTTGGCTGGACTCCAAAACCTCTTCCGCGGAACCGGACGAGCCTCTGCCTCTGCCTCGAGATCCCGAACCGCTCTGATGAGGGTGCTGGTCCGACTCGTTCGGGTTGTTCTTGTCCGGATGGGGAATCGCGCCGCGGTTCCGTTTGGATTCGGTTGGACTCGAGAGAAGAACCGAAATGAAAAGAATCGAACACAGGATCCGCGCAGAAATAAGCATCATAACTGTGGAGAGGAAACAAGAGACTATCTCAATATAATTGTTAAAAACATATATAGAAACATTTTTAAAGGTCTCTGTAATCAATGTATATATATATATATATATAGGCTATACATTGATTGCAGAGACCTTTAAAAATGCATGCGTTTCCTTCTGTAAACCCTCCCAATATCTATCTATCTATCTATCTATCTATATATATATATATATATGTGTGTGTGTGATAGTAGTTAAATAATATTTTGATATGTATCATCTCATATAGGCTATAAAACAGATATGCAAACAGCTGCATTTACATGTTTTACTATGTAAAACAGATATGCGTAACGTTGATTTTTTGTTTTTTACTTTACATACATATGTGGAACATATATTTCAAAATACTACAAAAATTGCTTTTTTATTTATTTATTTTATACAGGCTATCTAACATATTTTTCCAATTTGAGTATCGGCTTACATGTTCAAATATATGAACTATAGTTTTATATATATTTATATATATATGTTCATCTATGACCATAAATCAGATTTTTGTCTGAGATGGTATTTAAATGACACTTATAAGGACTTCATAAAAATATATAACGGTACTTACTGCTTTTTCGTTTAGTTTCGATCATGCAAAACATTTTTAAAAGCACATTTGTTTGGTAAAATCTGTTTTTTTTTCTTGCGCCGTTTGAAGAATCAGTCGTGCGTAAATACTTGATCGATTCTTTAAGCCTCTCACTCCTACAGTCTTTGATCCAGAAGCACATTTATGTTGATAGAAACTTGGTATCGAATGAGAAATCTGAACAGAAGTCCAATATCTAGAAGATTCATCCTCGGATATTGTATAACCCACCTGGAAAGAATGGACACCTGCACGTGCATTCAGTAAAACCCCGTGAATGTGTGAAGATTCCTCACCTGTTCAGTGTGTTTGGAGTCAATAGATGGTGTTGAAGATCTTGTCTGTAAATGCAGCTGTTATGTGAGTAACATACACACACTGGAGGCTTTAACACGGACTGTCTTCTGTTTAAATGTGCACATCTCTCCACATTATTGGCCAGACAGGCAAATCAAAGCTATAATCCGCCCCCATCGACACTTTCCCTAAACCCACTGCAGTCAGACAGACAGACAGACAGACAGACAGACAGGAGAGGAGGGATCTGTCTATCCAAACCTCTCTGCTGTAGGACACTTTTATGAAGAACATCTGACTCTTTAGGAATAACTCAAATCATTCATTAATAGAATTGATGGTGGACTTCCTGTTGCACTGAAACATATCTTGTTGTTGGTTTTACGTAATTCAATTATGGACATCACTTTCCTTAATATGAAATGAAAATGTAGGCTCTACTTAAATATTTTGCATTGCATAAACCCAAAGGAATTAAGTTAATCTCACTTAAATTAGATCCAAGCCACTCCACTCTATTTAACAGCTTGCTACTATAGCAACAATATACATTTGCATATTATAGATCTATTTTTGTTCAGGATGACAAGGATGGTGCTGTTGTGGGTCTGCTGATCCTCAGTCAGTCTTTGCTTCATGACAATAACAACATACACATATTGTTCAGCAAATACAATGTTGTAAATCACCCATCCTCGACCTCGCCATTATCTTAACATAGAAACTCCTCTAAATCCCACATAACAGAACATTAAACACTAACAAGTCTCCTACTTCTTTCATTCTGTGTAGAAATGCATTAAAATAACACTTAAATGCTAAGAAATGTAAATCTCATGATGCAACAAATCTTTCTCACATAGTGCCAACACATCTGGATTAAGTAAACATAGTTGGATTGTACACAATGAATTTAAATCGAGACCGAATGCTAAAGAATTGTGTTGGATTAAATCAATTTAATTAAGTAAATTGAGAAAGCAGTAAAAATCATGTTGAGTGAACACTCTGTTAGAAGTCTGAATCAACTTGATCATTTCATATCAATGTAATCATATCACTTTTTTATGACTGTGTTCAATTTTACTTGGACTTTACACAATATAATCATGTTCTCATCGCAAACATAAATGTATTAGGTTGATTTTAAGTGTGCTGGTTTAGTATAATCAATAGAGCTGCTTTCCATTAGATCAGAAAAGTATGCGGCACGTTGTAAAATTGTCACACCTTTTTAAAGAAATAATAGAATATGTAATATTATCTCTTTTACTCTCCAAAAATATTTTACCCTGTTTTTAAGATTTACACATTGCAATTTCATATCATAAATTAATTCATGTTTTATTAATTTAATTTGGTTTAAGATTACGTAATTCAATTTGACAGAATTTTGTTATGAAATTGAAATGCGAAAATCTTAAAGGAATATTCCGGGTTCAATACAAGTTGAGCTCAATCGACAGCATTTGTATCGTAATGTTGATCACCACAAAAATTAATTTGGACTCGTTCCTCCTTTTCTTAAAAAAGCACAAATGTGTGTTCCAGTGAGACACTTACAATGGAAGTCAATGGGGTCAATTTTTAGAGGGTTTAAAGTCAGAAATGTGAAGATTATAATGTTATAAAAGCACTGACATCAATTCTGTTAAACGCGTGTATTATTGGAGCTGTAAAGTTATTTAAATCATCATTTTTACAGTCGTTTGAGGGTTTGTTGACATTACATCATCATGGTAATAAAGTTATAAATTGTCTATAACGTCACACAGATGCGGTTAGTAAGTGATATTATCACAGTAAAATCATGTTAACACACATATTGTTTATGTCTTGTGTCTATACTTTTGAAACAGTGAGTATTTTAATGTTTACAGATTATTGACCCCATTGACTTCCATTGTAAGTGTCTCACTGGAACACACATTTGTGCTTTTTTAAAGAAAAGGAGGGACGAAGGGTGCCTGGGTATCTCAGTGAGTATTGACGCTGACTATCACACCTGGAGTCGTGAGTTTGAATCCAGGGTGTGCTGAGTGACTCCAGCCAGGTCTCCTAAGCAACCAAATTGGCCCGGTTGCTAGGGAGGGTAAAGTCACATGGGGTAACCTCCTTGTGGTCGCAATTAGTGGTTCTCGCTCTCAATGGGGCGTGTGGTAAGTTGTGCGTGGATCGTGGAGAGTAGCATGAGCCTCCACATGCTGTGAGTCTCCGCGGTGTCATGCACAACGAGTCACGTGATAAGATGCGCGGATTGAGGATTGACGGTCTCAGAAGCGGAGGCAACTGAGATTCGTCCTCCACCACCCGGATTGAGGTGAGTAACCGCACCACCACAAGGACCTACTAAGTAGTGGAAATTGGGCATTCCAAATTGGGAGAATAAGGGGATAAAGAAAAAAGAAAAGGAGGAACGAGTCAAAATTAATAGTGGTTATCAACATTATACCATAAATGCTATTGATTGAGCTTTACTTGTATTGAACCCAGAATATTCCTTTAAAAATATACTAATATATATATATATATGTGTGTGTGTGTGTGTGTGTGTAATGGTATATTTTTCTAAATAACAGAAACAAACACTTTTAAATAAACCACAATAATTCACAATAAATTACAGTTAAGCAATTTTCTTTCCCAAGTATGAACGAGTAACTGATGCCTTGATCCTGCCATGAAATAAAACAAAAATAATTAAAAAGGTAATGCTGGCTTTCTATCTCACAATTCTGTCTTTATTTATCTCAGTCAGCGGTGAGAAATAACACACTGGCTTAGAAATAAACTCAACTACGAGAAATAAAGTCAGAATTGCAATTGGGAATTTTTTTTATCAGTCGTGCAATCGGTATATCATCCTTTTGATCCGGTTCACAAACCGAACTGAACGATTCCTTCACGAGTTCAACTCTCTACTGACTCACTGACGATTACCAGTGAATAATGACTTACATTTCGGTCTGTTCCTCACAAAAAAGGTCAAATGGCTTGATACATCGTTTTTACAGCGTTTGTGGTGCATTTTTGTTCTTTTCTTGGAGCTCGACAGACGCGATCACTATTCTGTGGTTGTGCGAAAACGCAAGAAGAATCGTCAAATTGTTTCCTCTTTTGTGCTCAGCATACGCGTTTGAAACGACATAATGCGGTTGAGTAAATAATGACAGAAGTTTAATTTGTTCCGTGAATTATTCCTTCAATAATAATTGAATTACCATTAAGCAAGGGCGTAGATTTGGCTTGAACATTGTTGCAGTGTGAAGCATTTACCCATGTTTCCATTGTACTTGCTTGTTTTGATATTTGAGGGGGTTACCTCCCCCCCATCCCCCTTGGGATCTACGCCCCTGCCATGAAGTAATTGACAGCAGCCAGAGACATTAATTGGGAATGTGTGAGTGAATTCCTGTCACTTCAGGTTAAGACTATAATAGATATCTTAAAGATATTTACAGAGTCTACATTAAGACATGAAGTTAAATTGTGAGTTTTTGTCACATTTGCAGTTTTCCTTTGATTTGCTCTTTTAATTTACATGCACATTTAATTTGCATAAAAAAATATATATATATTTTATTTGTTTTCTGCGCTCTCCTTTTAGGCTACAGGGCACTGGACTAAGACCAGATCAGATTTAAGTCCTGCCAGTCTAATAAGCTGTGATTAACCCTATAAGGTGCAAAGACGAGATTTTATTTCAGATATTCATTTATATTATTGATACCGAAATATCGAATAAAAATGGGCATGATTTCAAACTACTTAAGTTTGGGGTCAAAGGTCATTTTTAAAGCAGTTTCTCCTTATGACCAGTGTGCATTAAATAGGCCTAGTTTAATTGTGTAAAAGTACACTTTGTCACCATTCTGTCAACCTAATAACTTGATCTGGCAGATCATGATTTTATGCAAATCAATGCACGCTAAGATCAAACTCATCCCTGGATTACATTTAGCTCAGGTTATCTCTGCTTTACTGTCATTTTACTGTATATTGTGTAAAAGCCCAACACTTTTCACTTTCAGGGACTTTAATGTGTTAATAAACATGCTGTCTGTGGTTACAAATCTGCTACAAATCACTTGTCTATTGTGACAGTCAAACAACACATTGTATCCATTCAATAATGTGATGTAAGGAAAGACCAATAAACTTCTTTTATACCGAAGCAAAGTGCGCCACCAGGTGGTGAAGAAATGAACTGCAAAACAGAGATTTAACACTGAAGTTTTAGTTTGGCAACTTCAAATCCAGTAACAAATTGAGAAACATGTGTTCACAAATTACTGAAAATAATGACAGCATTGAAGATATGAAATACGACTATAATACTCTGACATCTTCATACATTTCCACGAGAATGTGGTCTTTTTTAAGGCCTTAACAAGAAGTTTTGCATAAAATATAAATAAAAAGGTAAATAAGACACTTCCCCAAAAATAACCAACCTTTTCCAATCTAACGTACAGACATCCATATACACTCTTAATACAGCCATGAACTATTCTTATATGGATTACACACTTCACACTTTCACTGACTCGTCTTTTCACATTCAAATCAAAACGGCTAGAGATTCAAACAACATTTATCGTTGAGTATATTTCAATAAGAGGTGCCGTTATTATGGATTTCAGAAAGCAGAAGGTCTTTGGTGCTCGATCATTTGACTTGAGCTAAACCACAGCGACCATGAAATCCAAAACATAATTGATGGAATGATCAAGCTGTTTCCTAAAATAAAATATCAGAACAGTCACCTCTTTACGGAGCCCCTAGAAGAATAATTTGATTACCTTTACATATAGTTTGGCGTTACCTTCCAATTATTTTGAGTTCCCTTCCAATAGCTTTATCCGTTAGAGGCCGACTGATAGTGGATTTTGCCGATACGTTAACTAAGGGGGTGGAAAAGGCAGATGACCGATTAATCGGGCGATAGTTTTTAAAATCAATTTATAGAATGTTAAAAAACTTTCTTAGCCTTTCCTTACTACGATGGGCACAGACATAGAACCTACAAGAGTACAAAATTAATACAATCCCAGATGCTGTTTATTGTGAAACCAAAATCCCAATAATAACCAGAAAAAATGAAGATTTTAAGCATAATGTGGAAGAATGAACAAGCCCGAAAAACACGTATCTAACCAAAATGACCAAATTACATTGAAGTGAGAATAAAAATATGGATGAATATTGTCTATCGGTGACTGTTTTTATTTCACCTCTAGAGGCCAGAGAGGATCACGGAGGATTATACAAAAAAACTATCGGCAACTATCGGTATGAATTTTTGCCGATAACTGATATTTCCAAAAAAGCAACTATCGGCGCCGATTAATCGGTAAAAAAGCAACTACCTACATTAGAGGTAGACCGATATATCGGTTTTACGATTAATCGGTAAAAAAGCAACTATCGGCACTGAATAATCTGTTAAAAAATATAAACAGCTACCTCCATTAGAGGTAGACCGATATATCGGTTTTACAGATTAACCGGTAAAAAAACAACTATCAGCATGATTAATTGGTAAAACCAATATATAGGTTTTACAAATTAATTGGTAAAAAAAGCTACTACCTCCATTAAAGGTAGACCGATATATCGGTTTTACTGATTAATCGGTGCCGATAGTTGCTTTTTGGAACAATCGGTTATCGGTAAAAATCTATGTCAATAGTAGCCGATTGTTTTTTCATGATTCAGTCTTTTCAAAATAAGAGTCCCTGGTGTGTTTCGGGCTTGTTTATTCTTAAAAGTCGTTTTTTTCTGGTTATTATTGGGATTTTGGTTGAACAATAAAGTGCATCTGAGATTGTATTCATTTTGGACTCTTTGTCTTTGCCCGCCATAATAAAGAAAGAACTGTTTTTTGTTTTTTTACATTTTATAAATATATTTTAAAAACTATCAGCCGATTAATCAGTTATCAGCATTTCCCAACACCTTAGTTATCGCATTGGCAAAATCCACTATCGGTCGACCTCTATTATCCATCACTTAAGGAAATTAACCATGATTTTACTAAGTAACTAAACTCAACTATGGTATTTTGTAGTAAAACCATAACCACAAAATGTACCATGTTGTACCACAGTAACCATATTTTAACCATAACAATCATGATAAAAGTTATAATATACAGGAAAACCAAAACCATGGTAAAAAAAAATTATAATTCTGCCACAAAACATGGTTACTACAGTTTTACTACAGTAACACCAACTTAAATTTGTAGTACAAATACCATTAAAAAAAACATGGCCATATGAAAATTAACCATGGTTTGCATATAGTAAAACTGCAGTAACCATGACTGTAGTAACTATTTCTGTGGTAAGAACCATTCTTTTAAAAACAATAATCCATTTACTGTAGTAAAAACATGGTAAATTGTGGTTACTATGGTTTTACAATAAATACCATAGTTTAACAGTGGTAAAACTGTGGTAAATGAAGTAGTTGCTTTGGTTTTACTACAAAATCATGGTTAATTTTCGTATTGAATGGATAAAGGAATTGCAAGGGTACGTAAACGACTGCAGACGGGGCTCCGTATCTCTTAAACAATCAAAGCTCACTCTAGAGAAATAAATAAAGACCCTTGAATACAAGAGATGCAAATTACGAAAGCATCCGCAGAAGAAATTATTTAAAGTTATGGTGATCTGTACAAGACATTTTTCCAGATTTCAGATGCTGCAGTCTTACAGGTCGATGGGTTTCATCGCTGACAAAAGTCTTCCTTCTGAAAGCGGGTTTTTGGGTGAACCTCTATAGCGACTTGAATCTTTTTCTGCTAGTTCAAGACAGACAGACTTGGGATATTCAGTTGGAGCATTCTTATTGGCTGAGAGCGCATTTGCCTTTGGTACCTTATTGGTGACGTCTTCTAGTATGGCATGTTTGACAGTGCAGTGTTTTTTGGAAGGAACTGGAGGTTTGGGTTTTGAGGATGTGGTTTGAATATGTCGATTGCACAAACCACTCTCTAAATTCATGGCCTTTGGCATGGCGGTGCTTTGACTGGCACACCAGCCCATCCTAACATCTTTCCTGTCTCCAAGCAAAGAGTTTAACCTCCTCACAGACTGGCGAACGGGCGTACGCTGGAACTTCAGAGGAGATCGGACCACTTTGGCTTTGGGTGATTGGAGTGTCAACATGTTGAAAAGTTGAATCTGGTCGGCAACTTTCAATCGGCGCATTTCAACGGTATTAGGAGAGTTCTGCGGCAGATCTTCTCGATTTGGAGGACAATCGCCCAATTTAGACGCTTTGAGTTCACTCGGCAGAGGCGTATTTACTTTTGTTTGCGTTCTTGTCACGTATGGGGTCGATTGAACCCTGATGGACGTGTCCGGTCTGAAGGCCACAGGACTTTGGATGTCTAAAGCATCGATAAGTTGACTGCAGTCTCCAGAACGAGCTGTAGCCTCGAATAGTCTTTTATTTTCAAGACAAAGAGAGCTGTTGTGGGTGATCTCCGCCAGCTCTCTGGGTTCAGTATCAAACAGCGTGCTGTCTATGTGTAGAGGCGACAAAGGAATCATCTCAAGCTGCCCAAACGTCATATTGTGATCATCCACAATGCATTTGCTAGAACTTTCCATTGATTTGGGTGAGGTTTCTGTGGTCACCTCAGAAGAAACCGCTTCAGATGTTGCACCAAGGTTGTCTTGTGGTTTGTCCTTTGGATTTTCGCTCTGGTAGTTAATGATGCTGTGAAGATCACTGCCAGACTCGCCGAAAACGCGTTTAATTTTCAGTAGATTCGGCCCAGAGTGAGATCGCTCCTCGTTGAATGAATCCGAGCCACTGCTATCGTTCGAGGCATAACAGAGGGTTTTGCTCACAACGATGATGGGCTCAGAGCGGCATACGCTCATGGGTGTGCCCGAGAATAAATCTGTAGTGAAGGTCGGAGCTACATCAGGAGTGTCTCCACTCCACAAGCTCCTGTGGTCTGTAGAATCACACTGTGGGGTCAGAAGGTTATCCTCAGATTTACTGATAAACTTGGAGCCTGTGAAACAAACATGGACAAAATAAAAGGCAATTATGTCAAAGAAAACACAAAATGCCAAAGAACGATAAGTGATAAGAGCTGTTCAGGCCATGATCCGGAAGGCTAATTCGCCATGGGTTCCCTTAGGAATTTTTCCTATAGGATTTTCGAATTACGAGTAAAATAATATCTGTGGTGAAAATGACTTGAAGAGACTTTCACGTTTTGTTCAAGAACATAATTACACATAGTCAGACCACAATTGGGGATTTTGAAGCCATTGTGTCTTTTAAAAATGCATGTTGCTAACCCATCGCTAAATAAGGACTTTCTCTTTATTTGGAACTTGACAATAGCCCAAGTAAAACTCACATCCCATAATGCTAAATTTCACATTATGCCACATTTCAGTCTGATATGTTGTGGACCAAAGTGATTAGAAACTCATGATCTTCACAAAGCAATGCAACAAAGAAAATAAAGTAAAAAAAATTAAATAAAAAAATAAACATGCAGAAAATATCAAAAATTATGTAAACACTTCTTGCAGATAATAAATATTAAATATAAACACTTATTAAAAAATATGACAGAATTAATGCGTTTACATTAACATTACATTTATTCATTTATCCAAAGCGACTTACAAAATGAGTTCTCCCTTTTCCTCCCCAATTTGGAATGCCCAATTCCCAATGCGCTCTAAGTCCTCGTGGTGGCGTAGTGACTCGCCTCAATCCGGGTGGTGGAGGACAAATCTCCGCGCATCTTATCACGTGGCTTGTTGAGTGCGTTACCACAGAGACATAGTGCGTGTGGAGGCTTCACACTATTCTCAGCGGCATCCACGCACAACTCACTACGCGCCACACCGAGAGCGAGAACCACATTATAACGACCTCGCGGAGGTTACCCCATGCGACTCTACCCTCCCTAGCAACCGGGCCAATTTGGTTGCTTAGGAGACCTGGCTGGAGTCACTCAGCACGTCCTGGATTTGAACTCGTGAACTCCAGGTGTGATAGTCAGCGTCAATACTCGCTGAGCTACCCAGACCCCTCCTCTTCACTTTCTTGACTTGTTTGGGAGTCATCCCGTTCTTTTCAGGGTTTTTCCTGAGTCAAAAATGATTGAGTAGCGCAAGTTTGTAACCTCCTGTAAATATCAGAAAGCCTGCTAGACTCGCACGCACTTGCGTGCTCCAAAATAAAAAATCAGGAGGATAATGACCTTTTTATAGTTTGTCTAATGGTACTAAAAAATTCGAATTTTTTGACAATTCTTTCATATGTCAGGCTTTACAAGGATAAACAATTATGAGTTCATAATGGAAGTGTGTGGGGCTACCGTTTGTACCATAGACTTCCATTATAAGTGCTTAACTTTTAAAAATGTAGGGAGCGGAATATTCCTTTATGTACAATAGCTATTCCACATGTTGCCTTAAAGTCCCCCTGAAGTGCCTTGAAAAATGCGATTTTCTTTAGCCTGTTGACGTACAGTATTTCCTACTGAAACATGAAGTTGGGGCGGGGCTTGACTAACTGTTCATCAAGTCCCGCCCCAATTAATGCAGTACAATGTGTTGCTTTGCCAGGGGCTGTGATGTAAACTAAAGCCTATTGGCTGTTTTTCAAAAAGTCTTTCAAGCCGGAAGAGAGACACTGCAGATTTTAAATGCTTATATCTTCTGAAAACTAATTTTGTCAATGTTTATAAGTACACTAGCATATACCGTAGATGGCCTTAAAGCTAAAAGATATGGATTAAAAGAAGCAAAACTTTAATTTTGATTTCACGGGGTCTTTAAGCGAAACTTGTAGGGTAGTTTGAAGCATGAAACTCAAATGCATGTGAATAAAGACACTGACCTTTTGAGGGACTCTTGTTTAAAACAGCCGGACTAAATGCAGACTCTGTGGTGAAGTTAAAACCGGTGCAGCTCTCTTGTGTTGCTAGGCGCCACCCTATGACCTCTGACCCCTTTGGCCCCAGTTGTGAATGTGTAATGATGTTCTGTTGAAATAGAGGCACCTGCTTTTGTTATTGTCTGATTCATGTCTGTTGTATTGAATTATGAGAGCAGCTGTTATAACCCTTTACTGAAATAAATACCGCCAGTAAAAGAGCTTCTGGTCAATAATCTTTTTTTTATTTCCGAGCATATATACATGCATAATATAATGACCAGGTCAGTAATGGCAAGGAATGACCCAACACTACAAATATACATTTTTAATTATGAAAATAAAAACGTAAACTGTTATAATATTACTGTTTGTTTGTTCTCAATACAGTTTTTTTATCCCAAAAATGTTTAGTAATATATCAGCTTATTAGATAAAAATATAGATATCTGCTCTGCAAAAATCACAATGTTACAACATTGTGCAATATGTGCAACATTAAGCCATTGAGAACACATAAAAAGCGTTAGACACATACATCACAATACATCACACATATATATTATCTTAGTGATTTTTAACAAGCATAAAAGGATCTTTTCTTGATCCCTAAAACATCTGAAAGCACCATTTCCAGTAGCAGCACAAGTCTGTTTATCCTCACATGAAACATCTAAATCAATATCCTAATATTCCTCTGGCTTTTCTGTACTTTTATAACCCTCAAAACAAAGACTATGAAAAGAATACCTGAAAACCACTTATTATAACATGTATATAAGACTTGTGTAATATGTACACAATATTTAACTTAAATATTATCCACTAACTGACTCTCCATCATTAATAGCAGCATGTACCTACATTAAACTGCCACTAGATGGAGACAAAACTGAAGGAGTGTTCACATGATATTTAGGATTAGTCAACAGAATGTAACAAAACGTTGCTTTTGAAAAGTCCAAAATTCTGTTTACATTATTTCTTAAACTCCTCTGAAGTAAAAGTGCAACATTATTCATCCGTGATGACATTACAGAAGCAATTAGACAGAACTGATTGGTTGTCAAGCGGTTGGATTGGCGTCTCTGGTGGAGGCGGACTGAGATGATGATGTATCTGAACTTACAGACTCTCGGCTGGATTTGCCCAGACTGAAGCGCAGACGCAGAGATTTTCTCACGGGTTCTTTCTTATGGACTCTGGGAGAGAAACAGCCTGCTTTCCCTGATTCAACTCTGAAATCAATCAAGACAGAAGAAGTACATTAACAAATAGGGAGATCCCACCACCAAGACGAGTACCACGTAAATAAACAAAAGAAACTTTAAGGCCTTGTGTCAATCCACTTTTTGCGCTGTTCTGTTATCCACAAAGTGGAAATGCGTAAAAATAAAAAAGTTTGCAAAATTTGCTGTTTCCATTCAAATGGCCTTTTACCGTTAAGATGATGTGCGTGATGACGTCATCCTTAAAAACCAATAAAAACACTGTCTTGTGCAAAATAAATCTGCCAATGAGCCGTTTCCACACAGGCCATTGTGTAGATCACAAACTGTGTACCTTTCACGTCCCAGATGTCAGTTTACGGTCATTTTAATTTCACATAATTGCAATCGTGAGAAACATCAGGAAACGTTGTTGAAATGGAGTAGTCGTCTCATCTGTATCTGGGATTATTAGAAGGAATACCTGGTAAACCACATTAGAACAGGTGGCATTATAGCGAGTCTGTAATCCTATATTAAACTCTTGAATTAAAAATAGGGACAGTCCGTTCACATTGTCATTTTATTTGTCCCTCCGTAAAATATGTTGCGTAATATGGGGCTGCAGTATCAGAACAACACATAAAAACATCAACACTCCTCTTCACCCGGCTCAAATCACACAGTTATGTGCTTGTACTTTTCTCATCTCAGCGCTCGATTCTTTCTCTTTTACACGTGTAAATAAACACAAGATAGCATGAAATGCTTAAGACAAATAGTGATGTTCCGATCAGGATTTTTACAGACGATACCTATCCTGATCATTTCACCTTTTATCAGGATCTCTGTCATAACTGGCTATATGTAAGCTTTCTGCTCACCGTCACTATTAATTGAACTTTCCTCTTCCCAGTAATATCACTTTGCCTAGTTTTTGCTGACAAAAACAGTTTAAAAGGCTTATTAAAAAAGCTTTGGGGGGGTCTGGGTAGCTCAGCGAGTATTGACGCTGACTGTCACACCTGGAGTCGCGAGTTTGAATCCAGGGTGTGCTGAGTGACTCCAGCCAGGTGTCCTAAGCAACCAAATTGGCCCGGTTGCTAGGGAGGGTAGAGTCACATGAGGTAACCTCCTCGTGGTCGCTATAATGTGGTTCTCGCTCTCAATGAGGCGTGTGGTGAGTTGTGCGTGGATGCCGTTGAGAATAGCGTGAAGCCTCCACACGCGCTACGTCTCCGTGGTAACGCGCTCAACAAGTCACGTGATAAGATGCGTGGATTGACGGTCTCAGACGCGGAGGCAACTGAGATTCGTCCTCCACCACCCGGATTGAGGTGAGTCACTACACCACCACGAGGACTTAGAGCGCATTGGGAATTGGGCATTCCAGATTGGGGAGAAAAGAAAACACTTTTATAAAAATACTTTCAATCAAGTATATGCTAACAGAATATTCTCTTTATTAAAATGTCAAGTGTCAAACTGAAGACAAACTGATAACCCCTAGGTGCAATTAGATTTAATGTGACATTTTTGGTTTGTTTTCATTTTTTTTTAAACATAATTATTATAATTCCTTGTTTTATTTTGCATTATATTTAATACATTATATTATACAGTGCTGTGAAAAAGTATATGCCCCCGCTGATTTCTTCTGTTTTTGTGGATCTCATATTAAATTGTTTCAAAAATTCAAACAAAATCGAACATAAACGAAGGCAATCTGAGTAAACACAAAATACAGATTTTAAACGATAATGTTATTTATATACTAAATCCCCAAATCTATGAAACTGCATTCATAATGAGGTTGAGCTGGATTAGACACACCCAGACCTGATTACTGCCAGCCCTGTTCAATCAAATCAACACCTAAATTCAACTTTTTCAGCTGCATGAAGTTGGCTAAAAGATCTCACCCAGTAGCACACCATGCCGAGGTCAAAAGTAATTCCAGAAATGATGAGGAATGATTGAAATTCATCAGTCTGGGAAGGGTTACAAAGCTATTTCAAAGGCTCTGGGACTCCAAAGAACCACAATGAGAGCCATTATCTCCAAATGGAGAAAACTTGACACAGTAGTGAACCTTCCCAGAAGTGGCCGACCTTCCAAAAGTCCTCCAAGAGCACAGCGATGACTCATACAGGAAGTCACAAAAAAGCCAGGGACAACATCCAAGGAACTGCAGACCTCTCTCGCAACAGTAAGGTCACTGTTCATGACTCCACTATCAGAAAGACACTGGCCAAAAATGCCATCCGTGGAAGAGTGGCGAGGCGAAAACCACTGCTAACCCTGAAGAACATTAAGGCTTGTCTGAATTTTGCCAAAACACACCTTGATGATCCTCAAAGCTTTTGGGAGAATGTTCTGTGGGCTGTTTGGGAGACAGATGTCCCGTTACATCTGGAGTAAATCAAACAAAGAATTCCACAAAAAGAACATCATACCTACGGTCAAGCATGGTGGTGGTAGTGTGATGGTGTGGGGATGCTTTGCTTCTTCAGGGTGACTTGCAATAATTGAGAGAAACATGAATTCTGCTCTCTACCAGAAAATCCTAAAGGAGAACGTCCGGTCATCAGTCCGTGAGTTGAAGCTCAAGCGCAACTGGATTACACAGCAAGACAATGCTCAATAGCATAGGAGTAAGTCCACCTCTGAATGGCTCAAAAGAAGCTAAATTAAAGTTTTGGAGTGGCCTAGTCAAAGTCCTGACTTGAACCCGATTGAGATGCTGTGGCAGGACCTTAAACGGGCAGTTCATGCTCGAAAACTCTCCAATGTGTCTGAACTAAAGCAGTTCTGCAAAGAAGAGTGGGACAGAATTCCCCCACAGCGTTGTGAAAGACTGATCTCCAGTTATCGGAAGCGTTTGGTTGCAGTTGTTGCTGCTAAAGTTGGCACAACCAGCTATTAAGTTTAAGGGGGCAGTTAGTTTTTCACATGGGTGATATGGGTGTTGGATAACTTTTTTGCTTCAAAAAAATAATAATATATATATATATATATATTTGAAAACTGTATTTTGTGTTTACTCAGGCTGCCTTTGTTTTATGTTATATCTCATCCGAAGATCTAAATAAATGTAGTATGAAAAATACACAAAAATAGAAGAAATCAGGAAGGGGGCAAATACTTGTGTCTATACTTTTGAAACAGTGAGTATTTTAATGTTTACAGATTATTGACCCCCACTGACTTCCATTGTAAAGAAAAGGAGGAACGAGTTTAAATACATTTTTGTGGTAATCAACATTATTCCACAAATGCTGTCGATTGAGCTGAACTTGTATTGAACCCGGAATATTCCTTTAACATGAGTGTGTCAGTGAGTGATTGTTGTACCTGCTCACACTCTGATCTTGCAGTCGTTTGCTCTTTCTCCTCGCTGAACTGCTGGACAGACGAGAGTTTCTGCCCACAGAAAACAGAAAACCGTTGTGAGACGATTCCAGAACCCCTCCTGCACTATGTGCTGAGAAAACATAACAACAACACAAAGATATGACCATCATCTGCCACAGATGAACCTCCTGTGAGGTCTCGTACACCAAGTATCTTTCCTGAAAGCACATGAGCCGTCTTGAAGCTCCAAACTGACACGTGACTCACCTGATCCTGGTGTAGATGTTCCTCCAAACAGAGTGTTTGGGAGCAGCTCCAGGCCGAGGTTCTTCTTGATGGATCTACGTTTCTTGGAGAACCCGTGAGTCTGTGCCGACTCCACAGGAAGTTTACGCTTCGTGTTTGGAGTCATGATGATTGGAGTCGCTGTGGAGAACACTGGACAAACAGATCCAAGCTACTCGTTAAGCACCAGACATATTGATGGCTCCATTTACTTGACTGATGATAGAAATACATGAATTATTATTGTAAGACAATTGCAAGTGGTCAGGCTAGACGTTCAACAAGCAACAGGAAGTTTAAGCAAAACAGAAGCAACTTCAAAGCAAAAAACTCATTTAAAATAAAGAAAATGTCAAGGCCATTTATTTAAAACTCTAATATACAGAAAAATGGATCCATGCTTTTACATAAAAATAACAAGGACAAGCAAAGAGACCAAGAACTATTTAAGTGATGCAGCAAAGCAGCGTGCCTACAGAAAGCCATCTTAAAATCAATAACAAAGAAATGATCTCAAGATGTCCTCCAGCAGTTTTAATGTGATTCCAGTGCATGCATTTACAGATGTGAACATTTACCCACCTGCTCCATCAGACTGAGGAGTACGTGTTGGTGTTCTACTAGTTTTAAACTTATTCAGAGCTCCATTTACCACGTCTGGAATACAAGACAAACCCACTCAACTGAGAGTCTCACTAGAAACCATTATAAACCATATCGGTTTCACCTCAAACCAGTGATTTATTCTAGAGCTTGATGTGGTTATAAACCTTGCTTCCCTTTGAGAATATTGCTATAATGCATTTCTCACCTCCTAAACTGCGTCTGTTGCTTTTCTTCATGTCAGAGTGAGTACTGCTCTCCTCTAGAGACACTGTAGATGGTGAGAAGATCCCAAAATCACAACCCAACATGGCTGGAACCTTCTCCATCAGGAACTGAGGAACCACACCTACAAACAACCACAAGTCATCAGCTTCTCATGGGTTCTCTTTTAATGCTTAAACTGTAAGATACTGTGATTTTACAATGCAAAACCACCTTTACTGTGGTGAAATCCACCGTAAAGGCCTGGGTATACTTCATTTTTCCACGTTCCGGATCGGATCGCGCCCGGGCGAAAGTATACTTTTCTGACCGTGAACTAATAGGAACGCTTTCGACGCATGCGCACTACAACTGCTTTGTGACACTCTTTTAGTACAGTCAATGGCCAGCGCATGCACAGACGATGTGCACAGCTAAGGACCGCATGCGCGAGTCAAGAAAATCTAGGCAACGCACGGCTGTGCTGATGATGCAATTTGCGTCACACACACTGTGTGCGGAGCGATCCTTCGTATACTTCGGCCTTAACACATGGTCTCAAGTAGCTCATAGTGCTTTTATAAAACAGCAACAGCAATATGATGTGTACCTAAGTGTTGTGCGTTGTCTATGAGACACTGCACAGCTGCAGTCTGATGCTTGAGTCTCTTCTCTGTGCTGCTGCTCAGTTTCTCTGTGACGTCACCACAGTGAAAGAGATTCGGTGCAAAGATGACAGAGAGATTACTGCTGTCCATCTTATTCTCAGCACAGCTGAAAGGAATAAGCAATACACACAGATTGAATGAGCAATACACACACTTTACACAAACTTTACATATGTTAAACCACAAACAAGCAGCTAAACAACTTCTGAAAAGAAACTGCTGAGCCGTTAATTAGCATAACAACAGATTTGTGACACATCGTACCGTTGAGAGACGTTCTTCAGGAAACTGCAGAAATACCGCAGCGTGTTTAGGTTCCTGTCGGGCAGCACACAGGACAGCAGAACCGTGGTTGAGGTCCTCTCCTCTTCGGTGGGCAGCTCCTGGGACTTCAGGAAAGCGCTGTGCAGATCTACGGTCAGAACCGGCTCGGGAAGCTCCCTGAAAAACTGTTTCAGAAGTCCAGCGATGTCCAGCGGCAGAGCAGTGTCCAGACAGTCCTCACCCTGGTCCAGTTTGCCCTTCAGGGTCACAACAATACAGCCATTGTTAAATAATGCCACCAGTCAAAGTCTCTCCAGTAAATAAAACTCAAGTCATCACTCACCCTGAGGGTCTTGACCCGAACAACAGAGCCTGATTTTCTGAAGAGGCCCTCTGTGTCCAAATGCTCCATGAGGCTTGTACAAACATCTACTATAAAGCTGGAAGAGTTCACAGACACATTAACTAAATTTTTTTTATAAAACATATATATATATATATATATATACCGATCAGCCACAACATTAAAACCATCTGTTAATATTGTGTAGTTCCACCTCGTTCCACCAAAACAGCACCAACCCGCATCTCAGAACAGCATTCTGAGATTATATTCTTCTTACCACAATTGTACAGAGTGGTTATCTGAGTTACTGTAGACTTTATCAGTTCAAACCAGTCTGGCCATTCTCTGTTGACCTCTCTCATCAACAAGGTGTTTCTGTCCACAGAACTGCCACTCACTGGATGTTTTTTGTTTTTGGCACCATTCTGAGTAAATTCTATAGACTCAAACCAGCCCGTCTGGCACCAACAATCATGCCACGGTCCAAATCACTGAGATCACATTTTTTCCCCATTCTGATGGTTGATGTGACCATTAACTGAAGCTCCTGACCCGTATCTGCGTTATTTTATACATTGCATTGTTGCCACACGATTGGCTGATTAGATAATCGCATGGATGATTGTTGGTGCCAGACGGGCTGTTTTGAGTATTTCAGATCATCAACGTTCCTCTAACTGGTCGTCTAATGGTTAGACAGAGACCTGGAGAGGCCAGGAGAGAACCACTGCCAGGGGCGGAGGAGACCCCTACCATCCACCAAAACGTGGCGGGGCATTCCGTCCGCCAGGGGCCGGAGGACTGCCTCCGATCCACCCGGGGAGGAGTGGCTGTCATCCACAGGGTGGAGGAGTGACCGAGGACCAGGCTACGGCGTATCAGAGAACCGGTACGTTTTTTTTTCCCTCTCTCTCCCACTGTTGCTCCATGTTGGCCTTTCCCTCTCTTTTTTTGTCGTTTTTCCCTCCCCTTCTCTACCTCCCAGGTCCGAGAAGGTGGGGAAGACCTGTATGTACATCATGCCGGGGGCTCCCCGGCCTGAAGGAAAGGAGGGAAGAGTGTGGCAAGGAGGAGGGCGGGGCCGGGCCATGATGACGCCGGAGGCGGCAGTTCGGGAGAGAGAGAGCTACAGGCAGCTGCCCTGTATGTGTTTATGTTCGTGTGTTTTTGTTTAATTTCTCATCAAATACTACTTTGATGCTTGTCCGGTTCTCGCCGCCTCCTTTCCCTTTTGCCCAGTTAGTTAATAAAGGGCTTGTTTTGTTTCACTTATAAATAAACCGGAATTTTTTGTTGCTCAGGACTGATTTACCAATTGAACAGTTTTATAACAAAGTCTGCACACAAAATAACAGTCTGACAGTCCACGAAGACATTAATTAGTATGCAATCTTTTACACACAAACAGGCTTCTGTAAGTCATTTATTAGAGCAGTAATTTCAGACTGTGGGTCTTACCAGGGTATGTCTCCATAGTCCAGCACATGACAGTGTGGCAGACTTTCTAGTGCAACCCCAAACACCCTCACCTAGAATGGCAGCAAAAATATTGTTATAACATTGTTATACACTTCTTTCAAATCAGCTTGATTCAAACATGTCTTTACAGGAGCACATTATAATTTCATAGCCACACACTGTAAATAAAAATTTCTGTAATTTTAACGGTAAAAGGGTGTAAAAATGTTACAGGAAAAAACACGTTAATTGATTAACGAGTATTAACCGTAATATATATATATATATATATTTTTTTAAAGACAATACAGTAGTTTTTACAATAAAATGTTGTAAAACGTAATTTTTTTTTAGATGTAAAAAGTATGATTTTCCTGTATAATTAATGGTAAAAATTTACATTGTTTAACAAGGGAGTACATGCACTTTTTACAGTAAATTATTGTTAAAATTACAGTAAAAACAATAACCGAGCGTTCCCACAATTCCCTGCATGACCCATCGCATTTCATTATATTTTATGGGAATAGTTTTGTTTCATCAGTTATGTACATTGGGGTGTTCTGTTTTATATTTAATGTAGTTTATAGTTAATGTTTATTGCATTATTTCACATGATGGTGTTTAGTGTTTGTGTAAGTGACACTGAACACTGTCTCCACATGTTTATTGATTATTGCTCCTGGAAGAGCCACTATTGATGAACATCATGTCATCATGTGCTCTTCTGTAATTGTTATGGTTATTAACAATACATTATAAAGTGAAAAGCTGATTTTTACAGTTTCAGAAGGTTAATACTGTATCACATTTATGAAGTTTTTTTTTTTTTACTGTAAATTTAATAGAAAAGTTTTTTACAGTGCCAGCATGGTCATGTAAATTACAACAGTTTTAAACTGTAAAATGTACAGGACGTTCTGTAAAGTTGTTTACATTTTTTACATAATTATTCTGTTTTTACAGTGTAGAGCTCAAGTCTGTTTGAGACCTGTTCAGGTAATCACAGTTCGAGGAGTCACCTGCATTCCTGTAACACTTCATGAAGAAAATTATGAACAAGTCGATTAGACTTAATTCAAGGCACAAATAAAAATGAAAACATTACAGATTTAATCACATTTCATTCCATGATTTTACATAAAACAGCAAGTCCTGTATAGTATACAGGGTTTGTTGTTTTTATGATTTATAGTCAATATTATTGTCTGTGCACATCTGTAGTTAATGACTGATGGTTGTATCTTTGTTTATTTTCTCTCCAATTTGGAATGCCCAATTCCCAATGCGCTCTAAGTCCTCGTGGTGGCGTAGTGACTCGCCTCAATCCGGGTGGTGGAGGATGAATCTCAGTTGCCTCCGCGTCTGAGACCGTCAATCCGCGCATCTTATCACGTGGCTTGTTGAGTGCGTTACCGTGGAGACCTAGCGCATGTGGAGGCTCATGCTATTCTCCGCGGCATCCACGCACAACTCACCACGCGCCCCACCGGGAGCGAGAACCACATTATAGCGACCACGAGGAGGTTACCCCATGTGACTCTACCCTCCCTAGCAACCGGGTCAATTTGGTTGCTTAGGAGACCTGGCTGGAGTCACTCAGCACGCCCTGGATTCGAACTCATGACTCCAGGTGTGATAGTCAGCTTCAGTACTCACTGAGATACCCAGGACCCCCCTAATGGTTGTATCTTTAATTAAAACATAAATAAATGTGTTTTCATGTCTGTAAATCTGTTCTAACTACATTTCTTAAGAGATAAATGGATGCAACTGTGAAACTAACTTACTAACCTATTATTACTGTTTATTGTGTTATTATACTGCGGTCTAGTCAGGCAACTCACTAGCAGTGTTGGGTAAGTTACTCTAAAAAAAGTAATTAATTACAAACTACTAATTACATCTTCTACAGTGTCTGAAACTTCTACTCTGTCTGAAAAGTAATTGCATTACTTATTACTAATTACTTTTTAAAACCCTGATCAACCTCAACCAGATGAAAAATACAAGGATGAAACTGTTCTTTTAATTCTTTCAAATAAATTATATAAAATCAAATTAATTATTCATGAACTGGCCAACGAATTTAAAGGGGCAGCGTTAAATTAGAAAATATATATTTTAACATTAGACGTTAAATTTCGATTTTAAATTCACTAGTTTTATATAGAATTGTTCTAGAGTCTAGAGTATTTAACACAATTACATCAGAAGTAAATGCAATTAAAGTACTGACAAATTAAGAGTAATCCCTTACTTTACTTTTTTCAACGAAAATTTAAATGAATTACAGTTAAAGTAATGCATTACACCCAACAGTGCTTACTTGCATCTTAAATCTCTTACATCCACCATTAATCACATATTTAATCACATATTTTAAGCTGTTTTATGAACTCACCGTGTTCACTGATGTCTGTTTGTTCCTGTTTTTATTCCAGTTTTTTATTTTTATTCCATAAACGGACCGAAGATGCTGAACGACCGCGAGACGAACCACATTTCTCTCTAAAACCTTCATTATTGCCTCTTAAAATCCTTTTAAACTACTCAAAATTCTAAATATGAAGAGACACCGGCCAAAATAGTGTAAAATATGCGCATAAACAACGTGTTATTATATTCTCCTCACTTCCGCCTCACAGAGTTCAATAAAAAACACCCGATTAAAGTCACCAAACATGTCTAACATTTCATATGCAGGCTCTGTTGCGATTAAACTTCATGTTTGTATCATAATAACCGTCTTTTAAAGTGTAAATATGTAAATATCGCAAGTAAATCCAGTGTTTATGCCTGTGCGTCTTTACAACGGCAGCTGGAAAAAACACGTTCAAATTTCGCTCTGCCTACGTCACGCGTTTCCTGCACTCCGATAGGCTCAGGATGAGTCACGTGATGTTTCCGTCTCATATGCCCCGTCCTCTCTCACTCTCCTCTTCTGTTGCGTCATAGACCTTTTTTACGGACTGTGATGACGCAGTTCCGCCTTATTTATCAGCGTAAATCTCGCAACTTTTTTTATATTATACATTTTTTAAAATATTGAGTGTAAATTTAAAACATTATACTTCGTGTTATATTACCCTGGAATTAGTTTATAAAAATGAATTACCACAGCTGTGAGGGGGTTTCTATTACAGCTGCTGAGAGCGTGACAGCAAATTTGGCATCTGCTACTTTACTGTCTTAATCCACCGCTCTTTATTTTATTATTATTATTATTATTATTATTTTACAGTTTTTTTTTATAAACAAATACATGAAAAAAATATAAGTGTACAGACTTAAATAATGTGCATTTAAAAAAGCAAAAACACTAGGTATAAAAGCGTAAAATATTGTGCATCAACACGGAAATAGTTTAAAGAGGGAGCACATGTTTACAGTAATTTTTGGAGAAAAATATGATTATGCTTTATGTCTACTCTAAATGCAGCCAAACATTTATTAATATTATATTTGGGCATCCATTACAATATATATTGGTTCTGAATTATGCCATATTTTTTGTCTTGTGTTACATGCCGCCATGCTTTATTTAAAAGGAAGATTTTTTGTAAAAAAAAAAAAAAAAAAAAAGGTTACAACGTGGGATATGAATCATGACACTCATATTTTGACCTAGCTATCTAATCTAATAATTCTTTGTGATTTGGGTGGCACCAAATGACAAAAAACACCTTTGAAAACACCAGAGAAAGTGAAGGGATAGTTCACCAAAATCATCATTTACTCATCCTCATGCCATCCCAGATGTGTATGACTTTCTTTCATCTGCAGAACACAAATGAAGATCTTTAGAAGAATATTTCAGCTCTGAAGGTCCATACAATGCAAGTGAATGGTGACCAGAACTTTGAAGCTCAAAAAGCACATAAAGCAGCATAAAAGTAATCCATATGACTCCAGTGGTTTAATCCATGTCTTCAGAAGTGATATGATCATCAAGTCGTATGGATTACCTTTATGCTGCCTTTATTTGCTTTTTTGAACCTCAAAGTTCCGGTCACCATTCACTTTCATTGTATGGACCTACAGAGCTGAAATATTCTTCTAAAAATCTTCATTTGTGTTCTGCAGAAGAAAGAAAGACACACATCTGGGATGGCATGAGGGTGAATAAATAATGAGATAATTTACATTTTTGGGTGAACTATCCCTTTGAGTACTTCATACCTTGAAGTACAATGTAAATACCATGGTACAGGCATATGAAATCATTCAGTACCACAGTATACAGTGAAAATGCTTCTATTTTGAATTCCTTTCTCATTTGTATTGTCAACATAATTTGAGTGAAAAGTTGAATTGAAAAAATAAATCTGAGAATGTCTTCCAAGCGCTTGAGATGGCATGGGCAAAAAACTATATTTACCCCCGTATGAGCTGTTCCTAAGAGCATCAAGGAAATCTTACCATCTGTCCAAAGGATTTAACATGGACCCCACTGTAGATCAAAGTACCATGGTAATACCATCACTGTACCTTACCACAGCAGTTCTAATGCTTATAAGCAGCCTTCATTTTCAACATCAGGTAAATATTCACCAAAAATTAAATGTTAGTTTGTTTTGTGCAAGATTATATAAAGTAATGCATTATGGGTTAAACAGGCAAATTACCACACAACTGACTGTTATTTGTTACCAGTTATCTGTTTTTATTACAACAATACATGTATATACAGTAAAAGAGACAGTACAAATGTACGGCAGAGACTGAGAGATTGGTGTTGGTTTAGAAGCACTTCCTGTGGACAATGGATGGACCAGCCTCATCGTACTCCTGCTTGGTGATCCACATCTGCTGGAAGGTGGACAGGGAAGCCAGGATGGAGCCACCGATCCAGACAGAGTACTTACGCTCAGGAGGAGCAATGATCTAGAGAGAGGCAGGAGAAATATGAACATGCTTTCTTCAACAACAACAGCTGCAGCCAGTCTGAGATGTTGAGAACAGATTGCATTTCTTGCTTTTGGAATTGTAATGGTGTTGTCTCTAAAGTTTGTCTAAATGTGTCTAAGTGTTAAAATCTCAATGCCAGAGCCAAACCAGAAGTGCCAAAAGTAAGCTAGATTTGGCCCACATCTTGCTGCTATCTGGGACTGTATGCTTTTGTATCACAGTGTCCATGTTCCTCACCTTGATCTTCATGGTGCTGGGGGCCAGGGCAGTGATCTCCTTCTGCATACGGTCAGCAATACCAGGGTACATGGTGGTACCACCGGACAAGACGTTGTTGGCGTACAGATCCTTGCGGATGTCAATGTCGCACTTCATGATGCTGTTGTAGGCAGTCTCATGGATACCGGCAGACTCCATACCTGAGGTGCGACAAGATTTTGAGGATCAAAAGGTGTGTATCTAATATCAAAAACACAAGTTGGGGATCTTCTATCTCAATGAAACTCACCAATGAAGGAAGGCTGGAAGAGAGTCTCGGGGCAGCGGAAACGCTCGTTACCGATGGTGATGACCTGACCGTCGGGCAGCTCGTAGCTCTTCTCCAGGGAAGAGGAGGAGGCAGCGGTGGCCATCTCGTTCTCGAAGTCCAGAGCCACGTAGCAGAGCTTCTCCTTGATGTCACGCACGATCTCACGTTCAGCTGAGGAGAGACAAGTTCAGAGAATATGAAGCCGCTGAATCAACAGCGGCACGGAAAAATAAACCACATTTACACGAGTTGTGAGCTTGCAGATGGAATTTAATTAGGTAAAAATCCAAGGTACCACAACATAAAATAAATACAGCACGTCTTTCTATCGCGTTGTCCCAAAAACAAACGCACAACGTGACTCGAATTTACCAATGAACTATGAACCGTTTCTTTGAATGACTTGGTCGAAACGACTCACAAACTCCAGAGTTATCGGTTTTCATGATTTTAATTCCCAGCCCCCAATTGGGCTAATCAGCTGAGGAGAGGGATAAGTGCAGCTGAATGCGGCAGTTATAGAGAGAGAGAGAGAGAGAGCCACACGCAGCTGCTGTGTATACGTTTGTGTTGTGTGTCTTTTTGTTTCATTAAATAATTATTTGACCGTTCAGCCGGTTCCCGCCTCCTCCTTTCCCATCCTTAACCCTGTTACATTGGTGCTGAAGCCCAGAAAGGAGGAGGGATGTGCTGTCGTGGAGTCCTCGCCACTGCCATCCACCCAAAGGAGCAGCCGCAGCCATCCGCCGGGGGATGGAGGAGTTGCTGCCGGCCGCCTGGACGCGGAGGATCGGCCGCCGTCTGTGAGGAGAGGAGGGGCTCGCTGTTGGCCACCTGGAGCGGTGGAGCCGCTGCCAGGAGCGGAGGAGTTCCATACCGGCCGCCAAAATGCGGAGGGGCATTCCATCCACCAGGGGTCGGCGGACTGGCTCTGGTCCACCCGGGGAGGATCGGCTGTCGTCCGCCAGAGGGTGGAGGAGTGAGAGAGGACCAGGCTAATCAGCTGAGGAGCTAATCAGCTCGTGTGTCTGGGAACCGGCGATCAAGTTTTTTTCTCTCTCCTCTCTCTCTCTCACTGTCGCTCCGCCTTGCCCTTTCCCTCTCCTCTTTTTTTTTTGTTCTGTTTTTCCCTCCCTTCATCCCCCTCTCCAACCATAGAGAGGCGGAGAAAAGCCTGCCGGCAGGCGGGGCCAGAAGGGGAGGCCTAGGAGAGGGATAAGTGCAGCAGAATGTGGCAGTCCGAGAGAGAGAGAGAGCCACACGCAGCTGCCGTGTGTTTTGTGTCTTTTTGTTTCATTAAATATTATTTTGACTGTTCAGCCGGTTCCCGCCTCCTCCTTTCCCAACCTTAACCTTGTTACACACTTTCAACTCAAACAAGCAATTCATTTGCAAATCCTCCATGTTCATATTTGTTGTCACAGAAACACAAACAGATGCACATATAAGCATAATTCATGATTTAAATGTATTCTGTCAAATACTATTATTTTAGAAATGTGTACAACCTATGTATCTATGTAATTAACTTAATTGAAAGTCAGTAACTGCATTCTGATTGCAATCATTTGTAATGTAAATTGTTATGTGTTACACTACTTCTTGAATTTAAAAGTAATTCGATTACAGTAACTAATTACTTTGTAATCAGATAACACCCTACACTGGTGAGACTCAAACTGTTCATTTAACAACTAAAGAATTGAAAAATATTTGTTTTGGTTAATATGTTGTATGTAGTTTATGGTGTAGTCCAGTTCTGAGGGGTTCTAGCCCCGAATGTTTTTTGTTTGGAACTATTTAGTGTGGAATGAGGTAGAAGTTATCGAGTGTGGTGGTTATTGTTACTCAGTAAGTCGTTATTTCATGAAGACGAATGGAGATGCTCGCAAATGAATCGCTTGTTTGAGTTGGTTCTTTACAATAAACATTATAAATAAACTGCTCAAGTAGGTCCATATAATGCAAGTGAATGGTGACCAGAATTTTGAAGCTCCTGAAAGTACATAAAGGCAGCATAAAAGTAATCCATAAGACTCCAGTGGTTTAATCCATGTCTTCAGAAGCAATATGATAGATGTGGGTGAGAAACAGATCGATATTTAAGCCATTTTTTACTATAAATCTCCACTTTCCCTTTCACATTCTTCTCCCTTTGTTTTTGAAGATGCACATTCATTGTGCATATCACCACCTACTGGGCAGGGAGGAGAAATTAGAGTAAAATACCTATCATATCGCTACAGGATGGTAATCATATAGATTACTTTTATGCTGCCTTTATGTGCTTTATGAGCTTCAAAGTTCTGGTACCCATTCACTTGCATTGTATAGACAAAAACACCTCATATCTTCATTTGTGTTCCGCAGAAGAAAGAAAATCATACAAGTTTGAGATGATATAAGGGTGAGTAAATGATAAGAGAATTATCATTTTTGGTGAACTAGTCCTTTAAATGCCCACATCCCCTCAGCCCTGGTCTAAGTCACTCACCAGTTGTAACGAAAGAGTAGCCTCTCTCAGTCAGGATCTTCATGAGATAGTCAGTCAGATCGCGACCAGCCAAGTCCAGACGCATGATGGCATGGGGCAGAGCATAACCCTCATAGACGGGGACGTTGTGGGTCACACCGTCGCCAGCGTCCAGCACGATACCTGCAGAGAGTACCTTGAGCTTAGTCGAACAGAAATCACTCACGAGCAGATGTCATGTTGTAAAGTAACAACAGTCGTGACAACAAATGGTTCGTTCACACCTGACAGTCAGAGCTTTCTGCAAATCCTAAACAATGCATCAATCATTTATGCTGTCTCTCAGATAACAGAGCATTCATATAGAGCTAGGGCTCAGCTTAACTTTACATCCTGTTCAAGAATATTGATGATGATAACTCACCAGTGGTACGACCGGAGGCGTACAGGGACAGCACAGCCTGGATGGCCACATACATGGCAGGGACGTTGAAGGTCTCAAACATGATCTGCAAGAGGAAATAAGACGAGTTGATCAGACTATAAAGACTCTATGAGGACTCTTGGGTGGAGTGTGGTGGTGATGACATCATCAGTACCTGTGTCATCTTCTCCCTGTTGGCCTTGGGGTTGAGAGGGGCCTCAGTGAGCAGGGTGGGGTGCTCCTCAGGGGCCACACGCAGCTCATTGTAGAAGGTGTGGTGCCAGATCTGTAGGACACCAACAATCATGTTAATCCCATGGCAGTTTGAATCAGTACTGTTCAGAATGAGCCCATGAAATCACACCTTCTCCATGTCGTCCCAGTTAGTGATGATGCCGTGCTCAATGGGGTACTTCAGAGTCAGGATACCTCTCTTGCTCTGAGCCTCATCACCTACGTAGCTGTCTTTTTGACCCATACCGACCATCACACCCTGATGGAGAGACAACCAGGTTAGTGAATGTCCTGGACATGAACAGCTGACATACAGGAGAGGATTTCCTCTATAATGGCTGTTTGATTGTTCAGCAGATGTGTTCGCACCTGGTGACGGGGCCTTCCAACAATGGAAGGGAAGACAGCACGGGGAGCGTCATCTCCGGCAAATCCAGCCTTGACCAACCCAGAGCCGTTGTCGCACACAAGGGCGGTAGTCTCCTCGTCGTCGCACATGGTTGGTGTTCTGGTTGGTCTGTGGAGGAAACGACACACAGTCAGTGAGTCAGCAAACACACTTCTACGACATTAGAAATATTAATAGTTACTAATAAGCATAGTGCACTATACTACACTGATGGTACACTATATCATGCATACTGAAACATAGATTTTACATTACTAGCTGTTTTAAGGAAGGACCTTTACATGTAATAATACGTAATTACTTATAGTTTCTAATAAGCGTGGCGCACCTATACTACACTGAAACATCCACTTTTGACATTTGTAGCTTAATTTATGCATCACCTTATGCATGATGGAAGAAATTAACATGTATTTACATTTACACTAATAAGCATAAGCTAATAATGATATATTACACTATTTTGAGTGATGCAATGTGATATAAATTGTCATAGTAGAATTGACAATTTAGTATAATTGCTAAATAATAAATACATTAATTTTGGTTTTGGAAAGCCAGAAGCTCTCAGAGTGACACGTGTTCCTTCTCTTTGTCTATTTCTCTCCTCTTGCCCCTGTAGGGTAACTGAAACTGAATCTCTTGTGTCCAGGCAGCTCAAGACTTCCAGTCTGTAATTCCAGAGAAAGGCTATAGTTTAACCGAAGGACAAACACTCTATTTAAAGCTCCACCTCTCTCACACTTTCTTAGCACGCTCTGTTTGCAGCTGTCGTCACATTGCATCACAGCTGCTTTACAGCTTCACTCCATTCATGCCATATTGCACTATGATGCTTCAATATCAAATGAAAAACATTAACTCTAATCAGGCCACTTGCTGTGAGACTCTCACTCTGAAGTTATTCTATCATTATCTCCTCCCCAAAAAGTTTACAGTAACAATATTAGTATGGTGTTTTAGTTGAACCAATGGCTATACTTTCATATAATCTAAAAACACACTAAACCAAACAGATATTCGCCTGCTTCGCCTGTCCCATACTTTACTGATGCTTGAATAGTAAATGAAAAACACAGTGCTAAATAAACTACTTGCAATCCATTTCACACTTAGTTTTGTCTTCTATCTTTTCTAATAATCTAACCACACTAACATCTTTATAATCTCAAGCGTAAAACATCTCAAACAAAACTCCAAAATCCAAATTCAAAGTTCAATCTAATAAGATTTTGAATGCCCTGTTGCTCGCGATACCAGACTTTCGTTGGACTCACCAAGTTGTTATCACAAGACTGATGCTTCCACTGGGACGGAGAGGCAAGGCACGGGCCCCCCTTTAAATAAGACCGGCTCCTGGGGGTCGGGGCGGAGCATCTGGTTCACACAAGCCCAAATAAGAGTATACAAGAAAAAATAATTAAGAGACAATAAGCCCCTCCACCCATGAATCTGATCTGCCTGGGTGGATTGGGCCTACCTAAAATTAAAAAAGGCTTCCTTAGAAATAGCGGGCTGAGTGCTAGTAATCTCAGACATTAATCTTTTATCTACGATTTCAGTTTCAGGGTTAAATGCAGACAGATTCAGCTGTCTACACATGTCATGTATCTGATCGTTGGATTATTTAGTTGAAATCCAATAGTGCTGATATTTGTGCAACCCATCACCCAACATTTCTTTTGTCATTTTTTCCATTCCTCATAGGTCACGCCAATATTATTTAAATCACAAACAGTCACATTCATCTGATTTGATATTTTTTAATATTTCATATTATGTTAATAATAATAATAATTATTAGTTTTATTATTTGATATTTTTTATATATCATATTATTTTAATAATAATAATAATAATAATAATAATAATAATAATAATTAGTTTTATTATTTGATATTTTTTCATATTTCATATTATTTTAATAATAATAATTATTATTAGTTTTATTATTTAAATTTTTTTCATATATCATATTATTTTAATAATAATAATTAGTTTTATTATTTGATATTTTTTAATATTTGATATTATTTTAATAATAATAATAACAATTAGTTTTATTATTTGATATTTTTTAATATTTCATATTATTTTAATAATAATAATAATAATAATAATAATAATAATTAGTTTTAATATTAGATTTTTTATATTTCATATTATTTTAATAATAATAATAATAATAATAATGAGTTTTATTATTTTATATTTTTAATATGTCATATAATAATAATAAAAATAATAATAATGAGTTTTATTATTTTATATTTTTTAATATTTCATATTATTTAAATAATAATAATAATTATTATTATTATTATTTAATTGTATTAAAATATTTAATGTTATTTATATTTACATAAATACAAAAATATAATAATTATATTTATATTTAGTCATTTAAAAATATGTAATTATTTTCTATAGAATTATAATTAACATATTTGTTTAATTATATGCTTAAATTGTATTGTTATATATTTATTATTATTATATTATTAATTATTATTATTATTGCTAATTTAAATATAAATATTATTATTTATATAATGTAAAAAATAATGTAATATTTATATTTATATTTAATTAATTAAAAAATTATGTATTATTTTATATTTTTATTTTTAGGGTCCTGTACTCTTTGTTGAATAAAAGTAAGTCCATAGCATCCATTGCAACTCTGTTTTAAACATTTTGCCATTCGTTCATCCACTTTCGGGGTATAATATTTATTTGTTCAGATAGCTGCAGTATGACTTAATGTGCACCCCATTTTTTCAATCATTCCTGTATCAAACAATGAAGAATTAATCACAAATTTGAGAAATTTCCATAATTGTAGTTTTATCTGGGTGATATCTGGCACAATAAATGTCTGTGAGGCTGCTGTGGGATATACTGGGGTTTAGTCTGCACACTCTTGATATAATTTTTAACAACACAGGGTGCCTTGAGATGTCAATGGTTTGGAGGGTCTTGTTTTAGCAACATCTTTGAGGCTCCCTGCTCTCTTTAGGATGAATACTGTATATGTCAATGGTCCAATGTGTTGGCATGTGGACTTAAACCCTAAATGTGCTTAACAGCTGAGGGGTAGTGCCAGCCGGGCTCTCTCCCCCCTCACCGGCACTCTGATTGGCTGGGATGTCATAGTAGCAGAGCTCTGATTGGCTTAACTCTTTCCTTTTAGGGTCATAGTTCTCATCAGGTGTTATGAGCGTGAGGCCAGTCAAGCGTTTGTGAAGGCTCCTGATCCCCAGTGCCCCATTAGGAAATTCTACCTTACAATGGCAACATATGGAGCAGCAAATCAAGTTTCTGAGAGGTCCTTACAAGGAACCAAAGCTGATAACTGTGATTAATTGAAAAGACACACACTTATATGTTCAGGGATCGATAACATGCATCTATCTATCAATTCAAATATGTTTGTGATGAAAAAGTATCAATTATTCAAATGTAAATTTGTCTATTAACGTTATTAAAATCACATCAGTGCAATGATGGGTAAAAAGGATGCTGTATATACAAAACAAGCCAACTGTAACACAAAAACTGAACTTATTTTCAATTTACAAATCTCACCGATAACTCTTCATATTTAGACATATACATGTGTGTTTTCAAGTCAGTTTAATTATCAGAATGAGTGATGGATGGAGAGATTTGGCGAGGGTCTGATTCTGTCATTGTGTTTAACAGTTGCTTGTGTGGGTTTATGGGGGTCGTTTCTCCTTCACATAGTCGACTGCTTGAGAGTTTGACTATTAATAGCTGTTTTGCTCTGTCTGCATTTAGAGGCGACTAAAGGAGACACCCAGAATTCCACAGTGTTTTAATAATCGCAGCATGCCAACCAATAGTGCCCTGCACATGTGATTAATTTAGAAAAAAAATCTTTTTTTTATTTTTATAATGAACACGTTTACTTCTCATATCCTTCTAAAACCCGCAAGACATTTCATTGTTAGGGTAAAGGTAGAAAGTTATTCATATTTTAGTGTGTAAAATGCCCTGCTACCACTTATTCCATGCGTTTACAATGATATTCCAGTTATAATACAAATATATCAGAGACATTCATAATAATATGGTCACCAAGTTCAAAGACCAATTTTTAAACTCTGGTGCATTTTTGTGCTGCCCGTTCACAGTTTTTCTCGCTCAAATTTAAAAGCTCACCATTCGCACATACTGTGGATTAATTGCAAAAAATTGGTCTAATTTTTCAGAAAACTCCCCAAATAAAAAAACCCCCCTCGAATTATTCATAAATAATATTGTATGTGTTTATAATCTTATATTTGTAAACATGTAATCTGGTTCTGTTCACTCTGCCTCACTTTGAAAAGTCTCCTTTTATTCCACTAGATGGCAGAAAGCACTAGAAATTTTTTTTTTCTCTATCACATTCCATCACAATATACAGATCTGAAATGTAGGTGGCGCTCTAACTCATTTTAGCCCTCACAGATGTGCTCGTCCATAGACATTCAGTCTAATTTTCAGTTCATGCACCACTCTCGTTGTTTCATTGAATATCTCGGCCTCTGAGTGGACTACAAGCTCAATCTAAGTGTTATTTTTATCATCAATAGTCAAAAACATATTTTTCTGATGATTTGAACACCTTAGCAACCGCCTAGAAACAACCTAGCAACTACTCAGAACACATTGACAACTGCCTAGCAACATTGAAAACACCCTAGCAACCGAATAGCATCACCCATATCTCGGCATCAGAACAAGAGACATGGGGTGGGCTCTTTCAACTTGGGGCATTTGGTGGGACATTGTGGTGATGAGTTTTGCCACGGCAAGTACCACTCACATTTTCTTCAGAAAATGTCCCTATGCTGTTGTTATTTTATTCTATTTTTGTGTAGGCTGGTGGATTAACTATTTCTGATGATGTACATCATACATTGTATATCATATATCATTGTATATTGCTTTTCTGTGTGTTATAGCTATAGTATATTGAGGACGAAACCTGCAAAAATAATAAATAAATACACAAATAAATAAATAAATAAAAAATACTTGTGCATAAAGACATATATAAATTACCTTTGCAAGGAGATATACAATATATAAATAAATACACAAATAAATAAATAAAAGAAGTACTTTTGCATAAGGACATATACATAAAATACCTTTGCATGGAGATATACAAATAAATAAATACACAAATAAATAATAAAAAAAAATAATAATACTTGCAGATGTAATTTATATATGTCTTTATGCACAAGTATTTTATTTATTTATTTATTTGTGTATTTATTTATTTGTATATCTCCTTGCAAAGGTAATTTATATATGTCTTTATGCACAAGGAGATATACAAATAAATAAATAAATAAATAAATAAAATGCTTGTGCATAAAGACATATATAAAATACCTTTGCAAGGAGATATACAAATAAATAAATAAATAAATACACAAATAAATAAATAAAAAATACTTTTGCATAAAGACATATATAAATTACCTTTGCAAGGAGATATACAAATAAATAAATAAATAAATAAACCCATCAATGCAAAAATAATACAATATAAAATATAAATAAATGGTTTGGGAAATGCAAACATGTGAAAGTACTTTTAATTTTATTTTATTCACACTTTTAATTATTTATGTATTTATTTACGCTCATATACACTATGTGTATTTATTTATTTATGTATTTATTTTATTATTTTTGCAGGTTTCGTCCTCCATAATAGTAGCATACATGTTAAAACATGATTGCTTGTAGTCTGTTAACTACAGGTAATGATAGTTATGTAAATGTAATTTATTTTTCAAGTTATTCTATTAATTTTAGTTCAGTTTAAATCAGCATGTGTTATTCATATTTATGTCATCATGTATTCCAAGATAAATATATTTATTTTTTATTTAAAAAAAAAAGTTGGGTTTAGAAGCACTTTCCACAGAGTTTTACATTTATTAAGACATTTTAATAAATAATATTAAAGATTTATGCATTTCAATTTCATAACAAAATTCCATTAAATTGAATTGAATAATTATTTAACAGATTATATTAAAAACTAAATATTTTATGTCTGAGTTGAGTGTAATGGCATGACCAAAATAAATAGAAAACTGTATAATTCTGGTAAAATGAGCATTTCGTATCATTGTCAGTCCTGAAATTCTTTCATTTCTTTTAGAATGAAATCTATTTTTTTTTATTTTTTTTTTAAAACTGGTTAACAAGTAGCCTAAATTTAGAGAATAACATTAAATGGAACAAAGAACAAGGAACAAGCTAAAAAAAAATGTATATATATGTATATATTAAAAAGTAAAAAAGGCAGTGCATATTACAATTTAAAATAAAAAAAAAATAAAATAAAATAAAAAACATAAAAAATAGGCTCACTGTTCGAAAGAGTACATTTATGCCTGTCAAATTTGCACAAATTAAATAAATATAAAGCAAGCACTTTCTTTTGTGGGGCATTTCGTATCAATGTCGGTTAACAGATTAAATAATAACAAGAATAAAAAAATGAAGAAAAAAGTTTTATGAATTTAATTTAGTTAAAAATGACACAATTCACTTTGATGGAATTTTGTCATGAAATTGAAATACGTTAATCTTAAAAGCAGGCTCAAATATTTCTTTTTAAGAACAATATAACTATTAAGTCAAAAATAAATACCTAGGCCTATTTAGTATAAATATATCTGTTTTGTTGATAATAATACAATGTCATAAATGTCTGATATGGGGGTTCCGAATCACCGTTATTTTTGAGCTCCCGTCAAAGCTCTCACAGTGGATGGTAAAGTCTTCGAAGGGAATAGGGCATAGGGGTGATCACTACTGAATGGAACACACCCTCTGTTCAGCCCGAGTGAGTGTTTGAGAAACAGCGCCTCACAGCGTCAGGACGGTGGTACTGCAGCTGCACGTACACGTCATCAAAGTGACAACTGCTATGATTACATGCTTTATATTACTGCAGAGTGCTTTATTTATCAGGGGAAGAGTAGGTTTGGCTTAGTGGCATTAAACTAACAGCAGTCTAGATTAAAGGAATAATATTCATATTGTAACATTTAGTTTTTCCCTGAAGTCCACTTATAATGTTAGGCACTGTTTCTTGCACCGAAAGCAGTCATTATTTAGTTTTTCACGACAACTTCCACCCTCTCTATCTCTACTGTGCCTTTAAAACTAACGCTATATGCAAATGACCTCTGTTGTGATTGGCTATCCAGACTCCTTCAGGGTGCAGAACACTGAATAGATGTTGAGATGTAAAGTGGGTGGGCATATGTTCAAGAGCTGATGGATGTGACGTCATCACCATACATTTTTTTTGGCCTGGTAATGTTTTTGATGTTAAAATATGTTCTTCTTGTGTTCCAGTTTATTGTGCAGAAATGACACACCTCACCTTAAAGAGTCATGTGCTTCTTTTCACACACTGTGCTTAAATTAAATCCATTTTTTAATTGGTTAACAAGTAAATTGAGAGAACAGCATTCAGTGGATCAAAGAACAAAATACTAAGATTAAGAGGGCATTTAAGGAAACAATTATTTATACATCAATTAAGGTAAAGAGATTAAAGGCGTGAAAAGTGGGAAATAGTTTGATGCGACAGCGCTCATAATGCATGATTATTCTGTTCAACAGAATGATAATGTTTATATTTAAAATAATATATAAAACATAGGCTCACTGTTCGAAACAGTACATTTATGCATGTAAAATGTGCTTTTTTACAGCAGTATTAAAAGTTAACAAAATGAGTAAAATGTTTTGGTAAGATTTTCTTTTTGCTGAGAGTGAAAGTGTTTGGTATTCACCATGGAAACATTGTATCAATGCTACTGTGCATTTAGTAACAATCAGTGTTACTTCTTTAAGGATCAGTGTTACATTCTTTTTCAATGTTTCATTGTTGCACAGCAAAACGAGATTCTTGCAGGAATTCAAAGGAGGGAAGAGGAGTGAATTTCTGACTCATAACTTTAGTTACTGGATGAGAAGACAGCTTATATTTTCCACATTTTGCTTCCTGTTATTCATGTGAAAAAACATCCATTTAGAATCTCTGTAAGTTTCACTGCTACAGTTATAACAACATTAATTATTGAGTTGTATAAAGATGTGAATGTTTGTGAATATTGTTTCAGGAGCGTTTGGAGACTGCGGGTGAAAGACAAACATCAGCTTCACCCGGGTCACCAATGGATCCCTCTGAAATCAAGAAGACACTTCCAAGCAGACGCTGAATGATATCCAGCAGTCAACACAGGTCAGATAATGCCACTGGGAACTGTTCTGTGTTATTAAAGAATCATCCAGTTCAGTTGCTGGACTTTAAAGCATTGTTCGTATTTTTGTTGAACTTGGTGTATTAATCCGTTAAGCTCAGATGGGCCTGTGAAAAAAAAAAGAAAAAGAATCATCTAAATATGAATAACTACAGTCTTGACCAACACAAAATATGTGTCGTTTGAAAGCTTAGAAGCTCTACTTACCAATGCATGTAGACATTATGAACAAAGCTGAACAAGTGCTTTAAAATTTGCAGACAACGCAGAAGTGTTCCGTTTTGATCATTTATTAAAAAAAATTGCGCTGTACATATTATTATAATCAGTAAAAACATCAAACTGATCAAATAGTCATGTGTCATATGTTGTAGGAAAGCTCTTAAAGAGTAGAATACAACCAGCATATTTGTTTTACTCACACACAAAAATATAGTGAGTAATAGCTAAGTATATGTCTTTGACAATTATGTTGGTGTTGCTTATATGCCGCGTTTTCGCTTATAACTTTACAAAAAATAAATGGAATATAAAATATCACATAGCATTATTTAGAGGAGGTGATTATCTTTCAAACGAGTCCACACACAAGATAATCAGATGTATAGATCATTAGATAATCCACATGAAGCACAATGTTACATATGACCACCAGGAGATGGCGCCAAATACATGACACAGACTCAATGATGACTCAAATGACACAGAATGAAACTCATTCTGTGAAATCTCATTACTAAAATCATGTCTGCATGCTATGCAAACCTTTAGTCATTGTTGTGTTTGCATGTGTAATTAGTTCTTATGTACAATTATTATGTTTTATTTGTTTGGAGATGTTTTTGGACACTATTATAAATTATTTTTGTAATGCTTTAACTTTTGATTGCTTTGTCATATCAACACAACATTTTTCTCAGATACAGTTGACATGATTTGGGAATAAAGCAGTTTTTCAGAGCCACCTTATTCACACGCAGACATATATAATGTCAAATCAGAAAAATATGAAAAAAAGGAACTTTTTGGCTAATGTTTTTTGATTTTTCAACAGTTGCTTAGGCTGACAGTCTCAGAATGTATCATAATTTATATAATTAAAAAATCTGAAAAGTTTTCTTTACAATGATACCAAACACTTGACCCTTTAATTTGGGGTATGCCACTGAAACAGGAAATCTTTTAAAACACATAGACGCTGACTACCACACCTGGAGTCACGAGTTCGAATCCAGGGTGTGCTGAGTGACTCGGGTTGGTCGGTTGCTTGGGGCCTCAGAAATCGTAAACCCGCCCCTGATTGTTCAAACAAAATCCCAGTAATAATCCGAAAAAATACGATTTGGTGCATAACGCTGGACTTTTAACTATAAGCAAGCCCAAAAACACACATGGGACTCTTATTTTAAAATGACAGAAACTTAGCTGTTGTAATGCTCTATATTTAACTATTTAACAAATTTTATAGGCTTTTTATAGCCTGTATAATAACTAAATTAAGAGCTTTGTGTATATATAGATATTTCACCACATAAGTTTTAATGAGGAATAAAATGTATTATTATTCGCATTATATGAATTTGGAGACTGTTTCCATACAGTCGCCATCGATTATTAAATAAAAATAACAAAATATGCATTGAAGTGAGGATAAAAATATAAGATTTAGATACAGCAAATCGCCACGTGATTATTAATCATGAATAAAATAAACAACAACAACTATCGGTGACTGTCGGCATTTAATGATAACCGATCGTTCCAAAAAGCAACTATCGGTGGCGATTAATCCAGATTTTTTAATTATTCCCCATATTTTTTTTTTTTAACTCCTTATTGACATTCACAGGGTACTCAACAAAAAATGCTTGTTACATTTTTTCTGAAAGATTACGAAGACAAACACCACAACACCAGGAACATGGAGTAATTATTTTATTTTGACTACAAGTTGATAATAATTAGGTTGATGAGTAACTGGAGTGTATGAAATGTCTAAGCCAGCCACAAACTGGTTTAGTTTGTAGTTGCATGAGTCAGGTGATCTCACTAGATGGAGCTGTGCAGTTAATTATCCAGTTCTCTGTGTATCTTCCTCATCTGGTGTGTGTAATACATTAAGTGTGTGTGTGTGTGTGTGTAAACTCCATCAATGCATCTCTGTTTTCTAATCAGCTCATTGTGTTGAGCTGCAGGGCAGTTTTAATTTCACTAGTGCTAAACACACGGCAGTATGTGTACAAGACAGTTACCAGAATCTTCAGAAGACATGGTGAGTGACACAGCAGGTTATTAATGCTTATTAATGATTAATGGATGAAACACTTTAGTGAGGAACCGATACTTCCTGTTGATGTGCTGGCTGGACTGGTCCATCAAACATACTCAGAATTAGAGGAGTTATAAAAGCTTAAATGAAGCATTAAATGATAATAAATTTTTTTTTATTAAATATGTAGCTCAAAAATCTGATTTTATCTGCCATATTCAGCAATTGAGTGCAACAGTATCCGTCCACTTTTTAAGCCATCTTGATTCCATTTTTCCCATAGGGATTTCATAAAAGAGTTGTGCGCCATGAATCAAACCAACCAGCTCCGAGGAGAATCACAACATTACCGACTTTGATTTGAAGCAAAAAAGTGTTTGAAAATCCGACAAAAAGACAAAAATACAAGACTGTGTACTTAATGTCTTTAATGAGGGAATGAACTACAATCCCATGAAGCATTGCGAAACCATGGAAAAATATGAAACTATCGATTTTAACCCTTCAAGCTCTGAAGGTGTTTTTAAGGATTTCTTGTTTCTATGGCATACCCACAATTAAAAGCTTATATATATATATATAAAAAGGAGGGTCAAGTGTTTGGTATCACTGTAAAGAAGACTTTTCAAATTTTTTAATGATATAGATTATGATACATTCTGAGACTCTCAGCCTAAGAAACTGCTGAAAAATCACAAAAAATGTTTTAGCCAAAAATGTACTTTTTTCTTATTTGTCTGATTTGACATTATATATCTCTGGGTGTAAATAAGGTGGCTCCGAAAAACTGCATTTGTTTTTTCCCAATCATGTCAGCTGTATCTGAGAAAAATGTTGTTACGACAAAGCAATCAAAAGTTATAGCATTACAAAAATAATTTATCATAGTGTCCAAAAACATCTCCAAACAAATAAAACATAATAATTGTACATAAGAACTAATTACACATGCAAACACAACAATGACTAAAGGTTTGCATAGCATGCAGACATGATTTTAGTAATGAGATTTCACAGAATGAGTTTCATTCTGTGTCATTTGAGTCATCATTGAGTCTGTGTCATGTATTTGGCGCCATCTCCTGGTGGTCATATGTAACATTGTGCTTCATGTGGATTATCTAATGATCTATACATCTGATTATCTTGTGTGTGGACTTGTTTGAAAGATAATCACCTCCTCTAAATAATGGTATGTGATATTTGATGTTGAAGTTATAAGCGAAAACGCGGCATATGAGCAACACTAACAAATAGGCTGGTTGTATTCTATTCTTTGAGAGCTTTCCAACAACATATGACACATGACTATTTGATCAGTTTGATGTTTTTACTGATTATAATAATATGTACCGCGCAATGTTTTTATTGTAATTATCGAAACGGACCACTTCTGATTTGTCTGCAAATTTCAAAGCACTTGTTCAGTTTTGGTCATAATGTCTACATGCATTGGAAAGTGGAGCTTCTAATCTTTCAAACGATACCTATTTTGTGTTGGTCAAGACTGTAGTTATTCATATTTTGAAGAAACTATATATTTAAAGTTTATTGCAAAATATTCATATATATATAAATGTAAGTAGTGTAGGGAGAGCGACTTGATTGCGTCATTCACAGTGCATCATGGCAGTGGAGCTGTAGAGCTGTTTTGACTTGATTCTTTGATTGGTGGATCTTTCTCTTCAGGATTATGGGTTGTGTAGTTCTTTATCAGGAATTCCACTATTAAACACTATTTAAAAAAATGAAGTTGAAATAACATGGACTTACGGCTTCAACGGAAACATATACCATCGATTAAAAACCTCAGAGCTTACGCTTTGTCTATTTTTAAAGGTTTATAAGTTATCGTTAAAAATCAGTTCATATATGGAGAAAATGAATGGGGTTTATACTTCTAGAACCACACTGTTGCGCTCTTTTGTAAAATAGCCAATATACCAATACTCAGTGCTTTGCATTGTGCCTAACAAGAAATTACTGTAACAAACTATCTCTTGTGTCTTATTTATTTTTAAACCATTGGAATACCAAGATATACATATCTTGTGAATAAACCTATGTATTTTCCTGAAATCTAACAATGCAGTGTTTTCAAATCTGACACAAACTCCTGAAACACAGTACAAAATTGAATTTGTCACATGTTCATCTGGTGCAATGACAGTTAAATATGTTTCTTATCATCTTTATACCTCCACAGTGTCATGCATTATTTTTTAGCTAGTGATAAATGTTTAATTAAAGCCAGAGTGCTTATCATAACTTGTTTGTTAACTGTACTTTATAGATTACTTTCTTTTAGTTCAGGCGAATGGCTCGTTTGTCCCTCTTGTTTATAACACACATAACAGCATGTTTGAGAGTGTGTCAGTGTAAATGCAGTATATACTGTATAAAGGAAATACCATAGTCTGTTTGCCATCACTCAGGGGTCAAAGGCGATCCTGCCGTGATGTGTTTATGAGCACAAACATGTCTGGTATTGTTTGTGTTTTAAGGTGAATTATAAAGATGGTATATTTTAAAGCTAAAGGGAAGTGAAGATATGTTCTCTAATATCCTGTGAATAAGACACACTGTATTTACAGCATGTTTTTGTTTTAGATTGTAAACATCAGTGTTGGCAAAGCTACATTCAAGTTGCAGCCTGACGAGCTGCTCATAATTTTAACTAGTTAAACTACAGTCAAGCTGCCCATTTGAAAAAGTAGTTCGCTACGCTACAAATTATTAATAGAAAGTTGCTAACTACATTGAAAATGTATTGCAAATCTTGATAGAAATAATTTACAAAATCAGAGCAATTTTAATCAAGTGCAGAAACAATGAAGATGTCAATAAGGGTGACAACATCAAGCTTGAAAACATACATTTCAACAAAATACAACAAATAAACTAACAATAGCCATGATTTAAGAACTGGAAACTTGGTGATAAACAGCAGTATATCACTATATATTCATCTGGCTATAAAAATGACATACAATAGAAGGACTTCTATATTAAGCCGTGTGCATTGTTTCATTTGTGAGCAACACTTAAGTTGTTCGCGGGTCAAAATTGACCCAAACATACTTGTGTAATATTTAAAAAAATATATTTCTGAAAGATATGTAATAACACTAATTTCACTAAAGTAAAAACACTACATTTGTTTATTTATTTATTTATTTATTTTTAGTTCATTATTTATTTAATGGTATTTAGACCTTTTTTTTAACCTCTAAATTACTAAATGAAACCATTCATTTTCATATAAAATAACACATTTAATGTTACCTTCACTTAATGCATTCTTCAAGTTTATAAATGAAGAAAATAACAAATGTATCATGCATTGTGGGCAGATTGTTGCCCTCTTCTTGGGAAAGAAAGGAGAATCACATGTAATCACAAGTATAACCAGTAGATGGCTGCAGAGATCCACTAATTCATTCCTGGTTGTAACAAACTGAATTTGTGTGTGTTTTGCATTATGGCTGATTAATTTGTACCAAGCGCTGGTGCTGGTAATGGCGACATGCAGCGGCAGTTGCGTGGTGTGCTAGTTTTAACCTGTCTTGTTTTGTTTTTGTTTTATCGTCACTACTGATTTTCTTCAACTACTCTGCAGGTAAACAGAAGCAACAATGACTCACCTTAATTCGATGGGCTTTTTATGTTTGTATGCCACATTTTGAGTGGACTTTGTGAGTACCGGGAGCCTCTCCAGTATAGCCATGAGTTCCTCCTGCTACTGCACAACTCCGGTGTGGGTATCGTGGACCCATCGGCAGCTTTACCTGCGGAGATCATCCAACAGGATCCTTCTGAGGGGAATCAGAGCTGGGCATCCAAGCCGACGGGTGTGAGGAAAAGGGTGAGACGTGGCAGCGTGTGCCAGAGGCTTAAGAGGCAGGGCCACTGTCGGATACCCCTTCCTACAGTCATCCTGACTAATGCTCAGTCACTCCGTAACAAAGTTGACGAGCTTCGAGCAAATGTCAAGTTATTGTCTTCTTACTCTAACGGAAACATGGCTCAAAGAAGAAGATACTCATTCAGATCTGGAAACTGATGTTTTCGGGGTACCTTTTCGCCTGGAATGAGACTCCACAGTGACCGGTAAATCACTTGGTGGAGGCTTGTGTCTCTATGCAAACAAAAACTGGTGTAAAACGGTGGTCATTAGGGAGACATTATGCACACCTGACATTGAACTCTTGTCTGTATCCCTACGACACTTTTATTTACCAAGGGAGTTTCCACGGTTATTTGTTACGCTTGTGTAGATTCACCCGAAGGCTAATGTTGATATGGCTACTCAGGCTATTGTAAAAACAGTGCAACAGATTCTAGGGATAGAGCAGGACGCACCAAACCTTGTTATGGGTGATTTTAATCACTGTAAACCAGGAAAGTCTTTGTGTAACTTTTACCAGTATGTGACTTGTTCAACATGATGTATTAAATGTCTGGACCTTTGTTATGGATCTGCCAAAGGAGCTTATAAATCCCTTCGTAGAGCTCCACTTGGTATGTCTGACCACAGTGTTGGGTATTTGGTTCCGTCCTATAAACCGGTCCTGAAGAGAAACAAGCTGGAATAGCGATTAGTTCCGGTCTAGTCGTAGGAGTCTATTGAATGTCTCCAAGACTGTTATAGCAGGGTCTGGGTAGCTCAGTGGTAAAGACGCTGGCTACCACCCCTGGAAGTTCGCTAGTTCGCTAGCTCAAATCCCAGGGTGTGCTGAGTGATTCTAGCCAGGTCTCCTAAGCAACCAAATTGGCCTGGTTGCTAGGGAGGGTAGAGTCACATGTGGTAACCTCCTTGTGGTCGCTATAATGTGGTTCGTTCTTGTGGGGCGCGTGGTGAATTGAGCGTGGATGCCGCGGTGGATGGCTTGAAGCCTCCACATGTCTCAGTGGCAATGCGCTCAACAAGCCATGTGATAAGATGCACGGGTTGACGGGCTCAGACACAGAGGCAGCTGGGATTCGTCCTCCGCAACCCAGACTGAGGCGAATCACTACGCCACCAGGAGGACTTACATTTACATTTACATTTACATTTATTCATTTGGCAGACGCTTTTATCCAAACCGGCTTACAAAAGAGGAAAACATAAGCGAATCATCTTAGGAGACAGTGGTACGAAAAGTGCTGTATTACAAATTATCACTAGTATCATAATAGTATTCAAAACAGAATAAAGTGCAACAGAATTTTTTTTAATGACTGGTTAAGTGCTCATGGAAAAGATGTATTTTTAGTTGTTTTTTGAAGACAGAGAGTGAGTCAGCTTCACGGATGGAGTTGGGAAGGTCGTTCCACCAACGTGGTACGATGAAGCTGAAAGTACGGGAAAGTGTTTTGGTGCCTCTTTGTGTTGGTACAACAAGGTGACGTTCCTTAGCTGACCGCAGGCTTCTAGTGGGCACGTAGCTCTGCAGAAATGATTTTAGGTATGCTGGAGCAGACCCAGTGACTGTTCTGTATGCCAGCATCAGAGCCTTGAATTTGATACATGCATCAACCGGCAGCCAGCGGAGAGAGATGAGGAGTGGTGTAACGTGCTCTCTTTGGTTCATTAAAGACCAGACTGGATCATTTGGAGGGGTCTAATTGCACATGCAGGGAGGCCTGCAATGAGAGCGTTACAGTAGTCCAGTCTAGTTATGACAAGTGACTGGACAAGCAGATGTGTGGCATGTTCAGAGAGGAAGGGTCTTATCTTCCTGATATTGTAGAGTGTAAATCTACATGATCTTGCGGTCTTTGAGATGTGGTCTGTGAAATTTAGTCTGTTGTCGATGGTTACCCTTAGATTTCTTACCGATTTGGAAGGCGATCAACAGCAGTGTTGGCTGGAAAGTCAAGGAGTTCGGTCTTGGCTGGGTTGAGTTGCAGGTGGTGTTCCTTCATCCAGGCCGAGATGTCTGCCAGGTAAGCTGAAATTCGAGCAGTCACTGTGGTGTCGTTGGGCTGGAAAGACAAGTAGAGTTGCGTGTCATCAGCGTAGCAGTGGTAAGAGAAACCATGTGCCTAATGATGTTGTGTATATAGAGAAGAGAAGTGGCCCAAGCACTGAGACCTGAGGTACCCCAATAAGTAGCTGATGTGACTTGGATACCTCACCTCTCCAGTCTACCTTGAAGGACCTACCTGAGAGATAGGAATTAAACCAGTCAAGCACAGTTCCTGTGATGCCCAGCGAGGAGAGGGTGGAGAGTAAGATCTGATGGTTGACTGTGTCAAAGGCTGCAGAAAGGTCCAGCAGAATCAGGACTGATGATCTGGATTCAGCTTTCGCCCATCTCAGCGACTCAGTGACAGACAGCAGGGCAGTCTCGGTGGAGTGTCCACTTTTAAAGCCTGACCGATTGTCATCCAGGGGATGAGGACTCAGAGCGCATTGGGAATTGGGCATTCCAAATTGGGAGAAAAAGGGGAACCCCCCCCCAAAAAAAGACTGTTATAGCTGCACAGACTGGTACATGTTTAAAAATGTCAGTGGCGATTTGGATGAACTTATAGAGACTGTGTCAGCATATATAACTTTTTGTGAGGATTTGGTCAGCCCCCGGAAATCAATTTCCATTTATCCAAGTAATAAACCATGGGTCTCCAAATCTGTAAAACACACAGTTATACAGAGAAATATTAGTTTTAACAAAGGCGATGTGACTCAGTTCGGGGAATTACAGAAATAATTAAAAGAATTAACTTAAGCTTGCTAAGCGTAGCTATAAGGACAAAATTGAATATATGCTCAGTACTGGTAATTCACGCCCTGCATGGGAAGGTGTAAAATCAATGATGGGGATGCAGTCTAAGAAATGTCCATTTTCCCTTGATGGCAAGCTTAACCTTGACCTTTCTAATGAACTGAACATTTTTTATAATAGTTTTTATGTTCATGATTTCAGTGAGGAACTGTCAGTTTTCAAAAAATAATGTTCCTGAACAGAATATTGTACATGTTGATAAGGGCAAGGTCCTGAAACTTTTCCGGGGCGTAAAAGAAAGGAAAAGTCCTGGTCCTGATGGTATTGGAGGTTGTATTCTTAAAAACTGTGGCAGATATATTCTGTCTTATCTTTAAGTTGTCACTCCACCTACATAGGGTTCCTTGTCTTTGGAAAGATTCCATCATTGTATCTGTGCCAAAAAAATAATGTTCTATAATGTACTAATGGTGCAGTACGTCTGCAAACGCCACTGTTGTTGCCTAGGAACAAGTGTCTGTATGACGGATGTGAGACGGCGTGTTTTATGGATCACAGCGGTATGCTGGTGTCTCTACCGTATGATCTGAGAGTGAGAACAAATCAAGACCTTAAACACTGTAAATGTGCTTCTTACCACACCAATAAACAGTCAGAATGAGACTATATGCAAATATATGCATACATTTATTTATTTATTTTTGTTACAAATTGCTTTTTTGCTGAAGTGTCTCTGTTTTTCTCTCTTCAGCTGGTGTTTGCCAGATTTGTGGCCAGAAACAACATTTCACATCTTAAAAGCTAATTTCATATTTCATGCATTACAGTCCAATAATTCACAACCGACCACTAATGTTACCAACATGCTTTTTTAAAAGACACAATGGCTTCAAAATCCACGTTTGAGGTCTGTGTAATTTATGTTCTTGAACAAAATGTGAAAGTCTCTTGTCATTTTCACCACAGATCCCTCTTCTAAAAACCAATCGGAAATTCCTGAGGGATCCCATGGCAAATTAGTCTTCCGGGTTTGCCTATAAATTGACGTCTTGGCTGAACAGCTCTATAGTAGACTTCACTATAGACGTATTGCAGTGTTAAAATACTGATATATCATGGTGTTTGTGACTGTAGGGACAGTTTCGAGCATGTTTTCATGTTTTCGTGCTCACCCCAGAGAGCTGCTGGAATGTCCGTTTGACATCATCATTCCCATCAGTATGCAATAATTCCCAGTAATGTGAGAATTACTAGTAATTTGAATGAATTTCCTATTACTCATAACTGCTCAATGCAACTTGGTGGTCAAAAGTTACGAAACCAACATATTATTTTTCAACTAAACAACTGTACAACTCAAGTACACAACATTAATACTTTTTAACTATGTGTTAAAACTAAATCTATTATTCTATTTACTTGCATGAAGTGTTGAATGTTGATGTGTGAGTTTACTGTAAGCTGCTTCTGCATCAGATGGCTGCAGAGTAAAATATTAACAATTTCCTCTTTCAAGCCCTATTTAGACTAACGTGTGCATGAACTTTTGCTCACGTCACACCCCCTTTAGACAGTAGTACCTTTGATTTAGTTTATTTGTTAAGTTTCTTATATCTGTTATGTCTGTTTTGTCCATGTATGTGTGTGTGTGTGTGTGTGTGTGTGTGTGTGTGTGTTTGTGTTTGTGCAGTCCCAGTGAGAGAGGGTGTGTGAGGGTATGGCAAAGAGGCTAAATATAAGTGAAGCGTTTATAAGTAAAAATCAAATTCATGGATGCACAAAAAAATCTACTTCATATCATGTGTAAAGCCACAATTGATGCCTGGGTCAAAATTGACCTGCGAATGCAAAAGATGTTATATCTCTAAAAAATTAGCCATTGTTTACTTGTCTGTGAGTTAGCTTGGCTGAATAATCCAATGTTATATCTTAGATGTCCAGAACAAAATATGCAGTCCAGAAGCAAAAGCATGCAAAACAAATCATCAGAAAAATAAGTGTAATAATGTTATATATCATCTCAAAGAGGAGGATCTCAGCTTTCTAATGGCACTTAGATTGAGCTTCTAGTCCACTCAGAGGCCGAGATATTCAATGAAATAATGAGAGTGGTGCTTGAACTGAAAATTAGACTGAATGTCAATGGACGAGCACATCTGTGAGGGCTAAAATGCGTTAGAGCGCCACCTACATTTCAGATGTGTATATTGTGACGGAATCTGATAGAGAAAAAAAACTTTTTTCTAGTGTTTTCTGCCATCTAGTGGAATAAAATGAGACTTTTCAAAGTGAGATTGAGTGAACAGAACCAGAATTACATGCTTACAAATTTAGGACAAAAACGACCTTTTTTTTTTTTTTTTTTTTTTTTAAACAATTCAGTTTATCATAAGATTATAAACACACACAATATTATTTATGAATAATTGGAGTCTTTTTTATTTTATTTCGGGGGTTCTCTGAAAAATGAAACACATTTTTTTGTAATTATTCCACAGTGTGCTTTTAAAGCTTTTAAATTTGAGTGTGAAAAATCCACTAGAGTTTAAGGGGTTAAATGAGCATATGATTGTTTGTAGGACAGGAACAACATCATCTATCTGAATCAAACTAGTCTGTTAAAGGCAGTTCTGCCACACAGTGGAGTACCAGAAGACAAACTCACACAGGCCTCAAATGTACTGTGTGACATGATGGTGAGATAACTTTACAACTATGAGCTCATTAACATATGGCCGCCCACATTTACATATCACTCATCAGTATTCAGCAGCTTGACCCGCACTGAAATAAGCTAATACACAGAGGATAGCCAATCATAACAGTGGTCATTATAGAAGTGAGTGATGACGAAATAAATTATGACCTCGACTGACAGGAAAAACGTGTAGAAAAAAGTGTAGAAAATGACAAAGTACTATGATTTCTGTGAGCAGAAGTTTAGCTCATGTCTTATTTCTGCAGGTTCTGTTAATATTGAGTCTCTGCTGTTATGTAATGTGGAATATGTTTAACTCGCCTCCACACACAGAGTGAAAAACTGACTTAGCATGAAGTGGATGCCACGTTCTGTAACCTGTCCTTGTCCAACAACAGCGCAAGTCAGTATCTGAGAACTATGAATGGCTTTTCCACAATGGCCTGTTTGTCTCTTGCAGAGTACAGAAAAGCTGATTCAGACACATGACTCGATGACAATGAATTAAAACTGCAGAGGTCCCACAGTCATGAAGACATTTTAAATGGTGACTAAAATCAATAAAATCTCAAAATCATGGAGATTTTATAGTCGTTATACATTTTTGTAGTTTAGAAATGTAGGACCCTATGATTTTTATGATATAGAAAATGTGGACAGAATCACCGAATACAGTCATATAAAGTGTTGAATTTTCTTGGAATTATGCACAATAGAGGTTGACCAATATATTGTTTCTCAGGGTTTTTCCTGGTCTTTGGTGGGGACTGACGTATACGGTCATCCACATTCTCGAAATTGGAATACATGTAACGGAATACACGTAATGGAATACATGTATTGGAATACATGTAATGGAATACACGTAACGGAATACACGTAACAGAATACACGTAACGGAATACACGTAATGGAATACACGTAACGGAATACACGTAAGGGAATACACATACCGGAATACACGTACCGGAATACACGTAACGGAATACACGTACCGGAATACATTTAACGGAATACACGTAATGGAATACACGTTATGTGTATTCACGTATCGGAATACATGTATCGGAATACACGTTACGGAATGTATGTCACGGAATACATGTATTCGATTACATGTAATGGAATACACGTTACGTGTATTCACATTACGGAATGTACGTACCGGAATACACGTAACGGAATACACGTACCGGAATACATTTAACGGAATACACGTAATGGAATAAACGTAACGGAATACACGTATCGGAATACACGTAACGGAATACACGTAACGGAATACACGTAATGGAATACACGTAACGGAATACATGTATTGGAATACATGTATTGGAATACACGTAACGGAATACACGTAACGGAATACACGTAACGGAATACACGTAACGGAATACACGTACCGGAATACACGTAAGGGAATACACGCAACGGAATACACGTAACGGAATACACGTAACGGAATACACGTAACGGAATACACGTAACGGAATACATGTAATGGAATACACGTAACGGAATACACGTAACAGAATACATGTAATGGAATACACGTAACGGAATACATGTAATGGAATACATGTAATGGAATACACATAACGGAATACACGTAATGGAATACATGTAACGGAATACATGTAATGGAATACATGTAATGGAATACATGCAACGGAATACATGTAATGGAATACATGCAATGGAATACATTACATTACATATTTCAAATACTATATATTAGTAACTGTATTCCACTACAGTTACAATTTAAATAGTTGGTAATCAGAATACAGTTACATTCAAAAAGTATTTTGATTACTAAAGAGATTATTTTGCCTTTTATTGTAATTTTTGTTGTATTTTTATATATATATATATATTTAGTCTATTCAGTTGGAAAACTTTTATCCATATAAATGATGCAATCCGAGGAGCGTTTAAAGAGCGGTGAAACATTTTCTTATGACGTGTTATGATTTGTACAAGTTCACACTGTTGAAAGTGAAAAAGTGGATATGACATCAAGGAACTTTCCCTTGGGAGTTTAATAGAGGAGCTACATAATGTTTCAAAACAGCAAGAAACACCTTGACAGATGAAACATAACTCCAATAAATACATGATTACATACCTTGTCAGTGTTTTTTATGTGGTTAGGGTATTTTTACAAGAAATGCTAACCAATGTAGCCTTTAACATCGTATAGAAATTTACAAATAATATATTTTCTGCCTCATTCTATAAACAGAATCCACATACGATCAGAAAAGGGTGTGCTTGTGGACACTCTGTGGGGTTTTGAAGTTTGGAGCAGCAGAAATAGAAATAAACCTTGTGTAAATTGTCATGCGAACATTTAGCTTTATGCTAAGCTAAAATGCTATTTCTTGCCTTTACATGCATCTGTTACCAGGCGCAATTATATTTTATAATGAATTCTATGAAGAAAATTAATGTTAGAGCATAACTTTTCTTCTCTAGTAACACCTTTGATATTAGTGCAATGATGTACTGCAAAAGTTTTATTCTTAATGACAATTTAAAGTGAAACAATCTGCAAGTACTGAAGAGGTAATCCAAAGTATTTAGATTACGTTACTGACCTTGAGTAATCTAACGGAATACGTTACAAATTACATTTTACAGCATGTACTCTGTAATCTATAATGCAATACTTTTTTGATTGAATTAAGATTGAAATCACTATAATGCCTTGCGCGATTACTAAACCTTAAAAGGCTGCGTTTCTGCATTCAATGCTTCAGTCAGCGCTGTGGAACAATCGGCGCCCTCTAGTGGTCTGGATGGCTTTATCCATTGTCCATTATACCACTATAATACAGAATTTGAAAGAGGGTTTTGTTTCTTTGGTTTTAACTTTTTATTTTTCCATGATGTGATTGACATTTCCATGCAATTGCCAAACATATGCATTGTATGAATTTGTAATGTGAGCCTATAACTCTGCCATCTCTAGCTACTATAATAGAGCATGTGAATCCTTCAACTTCCCTATCTGATCCTGTCCCCCCACGTATGTTGAAGGATTTGTTTGATATCGTGGGGCCTAGTGTGCAATCTATGATTAACAGTTCTTTATCGAATGGTATTGTTCCTATCTGTCTTAAGCAGGCAGTGGTTCAGCCTCTTATTAAAAAAACCAAACCTTGTTCCCGCTATTTTAAACAATTACCATCCTATTTCTAAATTACCATTTTTATCGAAGATTTTAGAGAAAGTTGTTTTGTCTCAGCTTTCTTCATTTTTAGTAGAGAATGATATTATGACAAGATTCCAGTCGGGATTTAGAGCTCATCACAGCACAGAGTCTGCTTTTTTGAAAGTTTTTAATTATATTTTATTAGCCGTCATTATGTTAGACCTTAGCACTGCCTTCAACACTACTGACCATGCTATCCTTTTGGATCAGTTGAAGTGTGAGGTTGGCATTCAGGGAACTGCGCTAAAATGGTTTGTCTTATTTAGCAGATAGAACATTTTCTGTTAAAATTGGAAATTCAGCATCATCTACAGCTACTTTTAAAATATGGTCTTCCTCAAGGCTCTGTACTGGGCCCCATATTATTCTCATCATATGTGCACCCTCTAGGATCTATCTGCCGCCAACACGGAATTTCTTATCATTTGTATGCCAACGACACACAGCTTTAATTCCCACTATAAACGGGAGACAGTCAATCGCTAACATCGCTCATGAATTGTTTGAAGGATGTTAAGTGTTGGCTATCTAATAACTTTCTTCGGTTAAACAACAATAAATCAGAAGTTGTTATTTTTGGCCCATCTAAATCTAAAGAGGCATTAGCCCATACACGTGCACCACTTGTGATTAGTGTAAAGGACAATGTGAGCAATCTAGATTCAGCTCTTACTTTAAATAAGCAGATCAATTCTATAGTTAAAAGCAGCTACTATCATCTTAGAGTTATTTCTAAAATAAAGCCTTTTCTTGGATTTAAAGATCTGGAGGTGATAATTCATGCTTTTATTTCATCCCGTCTTGACTACTGTAATTCCCTCTACTCAGGAATTTGTCATAAGCAGTTATCCCGTCTACACCTTGTGCAGAATACGGCAGCCAGTTTACTGACTGGCACCAGGAAAAGGGAACATATTACTCCCATCTTGTCTTCCCTTCACTGGTTGCCAGATAAGTACAGAGTCGACTTTAAAATTGTATTGTTTGTTTTTTAAAGCACTACATGGCCAGACTCCACAGTACATCAATGACCTTCTTAGGCCCAGGTATGTCTCTGATGTTCTCGTTTTCTTCCTTTTTATTTATTTTTTGTTCCACAAAAATTGTGAAGCACTTTGGACAACGTAAGTGTTTAAATAGTGCTATATAATTAAAGTTGAGTTACAGTACATACATGTTAAATGTGTGTTCCGTTGTTTTGAACTACAAAAATAGAAATGCAGTTGTTTTTTTAAAAAGTACAAAATAGTTTTTCTTTTTCATATCAGTTGACGTAATCATTTTTAGTTATTTTTATCTTCTATTTATCTTTCATTGTGGCTTTCTTAAAAATGTTGGCCTGTTATGTTCAACAATTCAATTGAAATTATTTATTGTTTGAACAGTGCAAAAGCGTTTGTACCACTTTATTCATTTTTAAAGCATAAAGTAAAACAGTGATCTAATGACAAAATAAGGTAAGTGGCAAAATATCTCTATCGGAATCAGCCGATAGTGTTTTTTGTTAAAATCGGTATCGGCCATAAATGTCCATATCGGTGCATCCCTAGTTTTAACGATTAATCTGTGCCGATATTTGCTTTTTGGAACTATCAGTAATCTATGAAGATAGTTTCCAATAGTTTCTTTTGTTGTTTTTATTCCTCCGTGTTATACTGTGGTCAGCACTGGAGAGATCTACAGTTCTTATTACAACAGCCGATGTTTCAATGCATATTTTGTTATATTGATTAGTTAATTAAGTGTTCTAAATTGAAGCGAGGGCATGCAAAGAAAAATGCAACTATATATAGAAATGTGCCCCATCAGCATATACATTGAATTAGCATCAGCATACCCTACTTCATATCTTTTAAATAATAATAAACCTTATATAAGGGATAATGTACAGTCAGCCGGTTGTTATCACAAAATAAACCCCGACAGGGAGGACTTGTTTCACCCTGAAGGAGTTTATTTTGCGATAACAACCAGCTAACTGTACATTATCCCGCTTATTACACGGCTACTAACCAAAAAAATAAATGGGCCTGAAATATTGGTTTGAGTTTAAATAATTTTATTAGCTTACTTTAAGAAATCGCAAAGTGATCCGAGAAGCAGGAAACATGGCTCAGAGACCCGGAATGAGCGGTCTGATACATGGATGTGCGGTTGTTACTGGGAAATATCAAACCACTAGATGGCGCCATTGAGCAATCAGAATCGAGTATTCTAGAGAGACTGGTAATAATCCTTATCTGGTGAAATATATTTACACAACTCTTCACCTGGTGAATATATAGGATATAAGAAGCTTAATTTGGTAAATACTTAAAGATAGAGCATTGAAACAGACACAAGTCTCTATCATTTCAAAATAAGAGTCCCTGGTATATTTCAGGTTTTATAGTTAAGTCTCGCATTATGCACCAAATCTTCAATTTTTTTTCTGGTTATTTTGGGGATTTTGTTTGAACAATAAACCGCATGTGAGATTTTATTCATTTTGCACTCTTGAAGCCTCTCTGTCTGTGGCCATCATAGTAATGAAAGACTAAGAAATTATTTTAAACATTCTATAAATCAGCCGATTAATCGGTTATTAGCCTTAGGTGTCTGTATCGGCAAAATACACTTTTGGCCGACCAAGTGGCCTCTGTGAGGTCGGGATCAACACTAATGAAAGAGAGAGAAGTCTTCTCATGTGTTTGTGTAGTGTTGTTAGTGTGTTTAGTGTGTAAGTGATCCAGCTGAAGTTTCCAGCAGATCTCATTTAGATGTTCTGGAATGTTCCAGCTCTTGATTTTACTACACAAATAAACTCGACTCTCTCTCTCTGTCTCTCATGCTGAAGGACGTGTGGCCAAAAGCTGCAAGATTATAGACTTAAGACCATTAGCAAAATCCACAAACACCACAGCCGTTTTTAAAGAACATTTGCTGAAGGTCACAAACATACAACCGTATCTATAGAGGACAAAAATATTTGGATGCGTCTGATAATTAATGATGGTTTATGATTCTTTGTTGCCACGCTTTTCTCTATGTTTCTTTCAATTACACATAGTATGATGGAAGTAAACACTGTGAATTGCTTTGGTGCAAAAACTGTTTGTTTGGGATACATTTCGCTCCTGATTTGAATAGGCCCTTTACTTGGTCAGAACAGCCGGTTGTTAACACGTTGACATTTCTAATCTCATATGTGTTCAGTTTGAGATTTGTGTGTGTTTGTAAGTGCATGTGTCTGTTGTAGATCATTGTTGTGTGTTTGTGTTCAGTCTCAGGAGGGTCTTCTGGAACACTGCAGACAAGCTGGAATCACATTCATAGTTCTGGTGTCTGATAAAAATGGATATTACCTGAAGGTAAATGACATCATCACCAGCGCAACACTGCAGCATAAGCTCAGTATAGAGGAATAGATTGATGTTATAATCTCTTCCATCAGGTGAAATCTTTTGAGAAAACAGTCGGTGAAGGGAATTCCTGAGCCAGATCTGGTCAATCACTTATCCAAAAGAGGACCAAACACTCTGAATGGCACTTTGACCTTTCACACTGTAAATACTTGCCAGAGTCCAGAGGAAATATTTAAATGTCACTCTCAGTTTATTTTATTTTTTTTAGTTTTAAGGTACTTTATTGGCATGACAAATACTTGTACATTCATATTGCCAAAGTGTTTCCAGCTGAGCTGCATTCAATTAAAATATAAAAAAATATACAGTGCTTAATTGACAAATAAGGTAAAAAGAATAATGTTAATTAGTGTGAATTATTGACAGGATGAAACTGTACATTTGTTTTGCCAAAGCAGTACAACCTATGTAAAATAACAAAGAGTGCAAATGCATTAAACAATTAGTATGAACAAATAAGATTAAAAAAAAAGGATGTGAAAAAAATTATATAGCAATGCAGAGTGAAATAAGAAATGTACTAATAAAAGGAATAAGTGATGAAGGTAACATTAAAAAAGTTATTAAAATGGATAAAGATGATAAACAAGAGCATGTTTGCCAATAATTGTATTAAATATAGCTGCAAGCGGCAATTATCAAGGTCTAAGCAGGATTGGAAAAATTGGCAAAATTCGGCTTAAACTGACAATTTGGAAAGAACAGGTCCATTTAATGCTTTGGATGCATTCAAACAGATATGTTGAAACCGTTTGGAGGATTGTCTTAAGCTATAGCATCCCATAGAATTGTAAATTTATTGTCCTGTTATTATTATTTTATATTATTTAATTATAATGCCCCTATTATCATGAATGGATGAAATTTGGCATGCATCCTTGGACTGTCCATTTAACAATGCGTACTAAGTTTTGTGAAGTTTGGACACTGCACTGTCAAGATACGGGCCAGTTAGTCTGAGCACTAAACCTAAACCCTACCAATTTGATTTTATTTAATTATAATGCCCCTATTATCATGAATGGATGAAATTTGGCATATGTCCTTGGACTGTCTAGGTGACAATGTGTTCCAAATTTTGTGAAGTTTGGACATTGCACTGTCAAGATATGGGCCAATTAGACCGAGCACTAAACCTAAAGCCAGTCCTATTATCATACATGTATGAAATTTGGCATGCATCCTTGGACTGTCCATTTAACAATGCGTACTAAGTTTTGTGAAGTTTGGACACTGCACTGTCAAGATACGGGCCAGTTAGTCTGAGCACTAAACCTAAACCTTACCAATTTGATTTTATTTAATTATAATGCCCCTATTATCATGAATGGATGAAATTTGGCATACGTCCTTGGACTGTCTAGGTGACAATGTGTACCAAGTTTTGTGAAGTTTGGACACTGCACTGTCAAGATACGGGCCAATTAGACCGAGCACTAAACCTAAAGCCAGTCCTATTATCATACATGTATGAAATTTGGCATGCATCCTTGGACTGTCCTGGTGACAATGTGTACAAAGTTTGGACATTGCTCTCATTAGATACAGGCAATCAGTCATTATGGGCCATTCCTGAAAATGTTTTACCTTATATCTGCTAAACGAATTGATAAATTAAAAATCAGAAAACAACTTTTTGTCATGAGGGTCTCCAGATGATGTATGCCAAATTTCATGCAAATTGGACAAACTTTGCAAAAGTAGATTTTTCAGAAAATGGTGAAACATGTTTATAGACGAAAATTAAATTGGATATATATGTTTTGTTTGGCTTGACCCAAGGATTAAGATAAAATAAAAAATTTTATTCTAGCACTTACGTTTCCAGATTTATGAGCGAAAACGTAAATTTGCTAATAATACTGCCAACAACAAATTTCACTTGCCTGAGTAGTTGGTGGGATTTAGGAACATTCCACCATCTTTGAGCCTTACGGTTTCTGACAGCCAGTTACTTTAAGGGAAGAAAAAATAATAATAATAATATGAAAATCAGTACAAGTACAATAAGGTTCCTGCAGCTTCAGTGGTTGGTCCCCTAATTACTACATAACCTTACAAATAACAGTCTCTCTCTTTCATTTTCTGCCCCTCAGGGAGATATCGGAGAGCGTTTCTCTACAGAATCCAAACGCATCATTACTGGGAAAACTCTGGGAACTCAGTTTGGAAAATAAGTGATATTAACTTATAAAATCATCAAAGCCTCTGAATATTGAGCCACAAAGTGATTCAACTGAGTGTAATATTTCACACCACTTTTGGCTTGAGTGCTGGTCAAATTAGTCATGGCAGATATTAAATTAAAACCTTCTTGAGCGAAAAATAAATCTTACTAAAAAGTCTTGGTGAGCTCAGTTGTTTGATGAAGCATCAGATGTTCATTTTTTCGTGTTTGGCAGGTTTGTCTGAGTCACAAGAGAGCAACGCCACAATGTCCATGAACGTAAATCTCATGACACCTGAGAGAATCTCTGCGAGTTCCCGCCGGAGTTACAAAACACAGGTCAATACAACTGAGCCTTTCAGAAATCACCTCTAACATCATGTGAAATGAGCTCTCTTCCTCATTTTGCAAAGAGCCGTAGAGAATATACCTCACACATACTTGATTATTTTAGTAATTTCACTTCAATGCATGAACTCAACGTTGCCATTCGTTTTCACACTCAAAAGTTGATAAAGTCTGCTGCTGTTAATCGATGATGACAAGAACTTTTGAGAAACATCCAGTGCTTGTAACTCAGCACAATTAGCGTGTAATTTGGGCAATAATGATCGCTCTTTTCACTCTTGGCAGTATGGAAGTGAAGTCGTGATTCAACCGTGTCTTATGATGAGCCAATGAACCCCTGCTGCTCTGCGCTTAATGATATTACAAACGATGAAAAGTCTTCTGTTTCCTGTGCATTTATATTATGACAATGGGAGAAATTATTCTGTGTTCTCTCTTTCATTTACAAACACGACTACAGAATTTGGGCAGCAATTTACAGAACAAGAGCAGTGACATCGAAGTGTCGGCCGTAAGTAGATGATGTCAGATCATCACTGTTAGTATGATTGACATACAAGTAGGGATGGGAATCATAATGAATTTATCGATTCTGGTTTCTCAACGGTTCCAGTAACGATTATTTTAGTACATTTGAGGAAGATTTATTTGGACATAAGAAATGCAATTTTTATTGTTTTTACTGGTCTCTTGTTGCCAACTGATGGAGATCATTTCAGATTTCTAGAGAGCAGATATAACAAATCAGACATAAAAATAAAGTTCTTGCAAAAGGCGTGTTTACAGAGACTTTTTAATGCCATTTCAAAGTCTTTTTACCCCGATATTTTTTTTTAAATGGAACCAATTCCGAATAAGAAACTGTTCTCGGTTCTCAACTCTACATACAAGATACTCTTCTAGATTATCATAGTAAAAACTGGAATGCTGAAATCTTTCTCTGCAGTTTATACTGTGACTGTGAGATGAGAGCTATCATAGTAGAAGAGTAAACAGAAGAAAGGAGGGGAACGTTTGTTAATGAGATTTAAATTGTTTGCATATTTAATTAATTTGTGGTTATGTGGTTAGCTAACCCCAACCCTAAAGTCAATCATTACTATTCCTATTGCTCATAGTGATTTGCTCAAACCTCTAACAGTAAGTAATAAACATTCAGTGTGTTCCAGACATGAATTATCCCTCAAATCATGTGTTGTTGTTGAGGAGAGGTGTTCTGATACTTTACTAACAGATCACACTTACCATTTTCACCTGAAAAACAAAAACAAAAACAAACAAACCCATAGACTTACACAGAAGGATGGACTCCAGTCAGATCTAGACACCAGAATATCACAGAGGTTGAATTGTGCAACACCCTAGCAATGGCATTGAAATTTACTAAAAACACTTTAACACTTTAGCAACTGTAGAGCAATTCCCTTGCAACCAAATAGCAATGTACTAAAAAAACACTTGGAACACTTTAGCAACTGTATAGCAATGTACTAAAACACTCACAACAGCTAGCAACTGTAAAGCAATGTAATAAAAGACAATTTAGAACATATTAGCAACTGTATAGCAACACCCTAGCAACCGTATAACATCACTCTAGCAACCGCACTTCAATGTATAAAAAACACTTAGCACATCTTAGCAACTGAATTGCAACACCCTAGCAACCATATAGCAACACACTAGCAACCGTATAGCAACACCCTAGCAACCATATAGCAATGCCCTAGCAACTGCATAGCAATGTACTAAAAACACTCACAACAGCTAGCAACTGTAAAGCAATGTACTAAAACCAATTAAGAATATCTTAGCAACTGTATAGCAACACCCTAGCAACCATATAGCAACACCCTAGCAACCACATAGCAATGTAATAAAAACACTCACAACAGCTAGCAACCATATAACAATTTAATAAAAAATACTTAGAACATCTTAGCAACCGTATAGCAACACCCTAGCAACCGCACAGCAACGTGCTAAAAAAACACTTCAGTAATTGCATAGCAACACCCTAGCAACCACCAACAACACTATGATAGTAGTGGTGAGTTTTACACAGGAAAGCACCACTCTTATTTTCCTCAGAAAAAGTCACATTTTTCCATCTTTTCCTCTATTTTATTTCAAATATGAACATTTTCTCAGATTTTCCATGTCAGTTTATTGTCACAGGAAATGGCAGCAACTCCAGCGTTCCAGACAGTTTCAGAAAGATTACATAAACATTTGAATATGTACAGGATGCAAACATAGAGACTCACATAATTTCCTTTCACAGTTAAACACTGAATTCCACAAATAACTTCGGTGTCATTTTTACCCTGACTTTTACCCTGTTAACGCACATTTTCAGCTCTTCCTGTTGACAGGTATGCCGTGTTTACGTGGTGCCATGTATAGACACGGCACTCTTAAGATAAGACTCCATTGTGTCTGCGAATGCGACCTTCACAGTCTCTCCTGTCACATTCTCTGCAGGTCGATCTGCCCAAGGAAACTCCCATCAACTTCCTGTCCCTGGAGGTTTGTGCCGCCCTCTATTATTATAAACTATTCCCAGTAAATAAATCACATTCCTCTGGAAAAACTGTGAGGGTGAGAGTCTGCAGACGGGGATAAACCGGAAGCCAGGGGAACCGGTGTGTTGACAGCAGGGTTTCCTGAATGCTTTTCTTATTATGAGGGAAACCCCTCTCATCCACTTCAACACACCCAATAAATGAGTCACTTCACACAGAGGAAGAACTGTTTGTTCAGTTAAAACACAATCTGTTGATCAAGGAACAAACACTGGCATTATGTTGAATGATGGAATAGAACTCAAACTAGCACAGAGCTTCAGTTATTCCACATAAAAACAGCAGATGAATGAATGACTTGTTCTTGAGTTCACGTTACACTGACTTCTTCTGTTGTGTGAACAGAAACACTCTTGTGGTTTTGATGTACAAACTCAAAGCTACAGAACAGACCAGCAGGAAACCACACTGAATATGTGATTGATTACAAATTATAACACTCTTAAGACCTCATGAAACGGTAAAAATCTGCCCTCACTTGTCTGCTTTCTGTTTGTTACATACATTTTTGACATATATTTTCACAAGGGATCCACTGATATAGAAATGTTCTATAATTGCTGCCCAACTTTGACTGATAACTGGCAGTCCAAGCCATTTTCAATTACTCCATTTCCATAAGGGGTGGTCATATACAATGAAAAAAATAAATATAATAATTTTTGTCTTGTTTTCCAGTAAAAATCTCTAAACATTATTTTATTTTTTTTGATTAACATATTTATTAATTCACAAAGATGACAAAGAAAAACAAAACACATATACAATGAATCAACATTTAACTCCCACTACTACCCCTCCCACTCCCCAATCAACAACCCCACCCCTACCCCCAACAAATATCCCTGTGGACACACAAACAAAAATAAAAAATGATAAAATAATTATAAAAAAAATATATAATAATAATGCACATCTAAAACTACGCCTCTCCCTCCACAGCCCCTCCCCGAGAGTCCCCCCAAAACGCTAAATAACTGCCCCATTTCCCATCAAATGAATCCCAGATCCCCAGCCTTCTACACGACACCTCCTCGAAAGCTGCCACCCTCCCCATCTCCACGCACCACTCCCAAAATGAGGGCGCTCCAGCTGACTTCCATCCCCTTAAGATAAGCTGTCTGCCAATCCTAACACTGGTCAGAACCCAATTATTTATGTTTATCCCCTATATCGATGACCGCCCCATCGCCCAAAACACAGAGTCTTGGGCAAAACGAAACTCGAGTGCCCAACACATCACACACAAAACTGTGAACATTCAACCAAAATTCCTGGATCTCAAAATACCACCAAAAAGCATGGGCCATGTCTAAATCCTCCAATTGGCATCGCCAGCAGGTGGGTGTGTCTTTAAGACCAAGCCTGTACAATCTAGAGGCGGTCCAGTAGAATCAATGTAAAATCTTGAATTGCATAAGGCGCACCCTTGCATCTCTATACAGACTTGATGTTTTTTAGAATCCTAGCCCACATTCCTCCTTCAATACCAAGTTTAAATCTTTCTCCCATAATCTCTTGAGAGAAGTTAGAGTCCCCAAGACTCTGAATTAGCAGGGAGTAATACACTGATGCCTCATGACCTTTTCCAAAAGCAGTAATCACTTCTCCCAGAGTATCTGCTGCTTTAGGGGGGTGTATACTACTCCCAAAAATAGTACAAAGCAGATGGCACAGTTGAAATGTTGAACCAAATTTTCAAAGGATCTCAACACTCCACTCTCGTACAGGTCACCGAGCGTATTAATCTCCCTCACAATCCACTCTGACCAGCAGAAATGGGCACTTATTAATACATAATTTTGGGTTCAGCCATATGCTCGAGGCAACATTTAAATAAATGTCTGAATTAAACACTCTGGACACTTTTGTCCATAACGAGTGCAAATGCGAGATAACAGGGTGTAACTTAACTTCTCTGATTAGTTTGATAGAAAGGCTCTGCAATGGCGAAATAGGGGCACGAACTTCCTGTTCAATACAAAACCAGGGAGGGGCTCTCTCAGGTGGAAGTGACCAATGAGCTAAATGTCTGAGACCAAATGCATAATAATAAAACAAAATCTTGGGTAGGCCTAGCCCACCTTTGTCAATCGGCCTATGTAACTTGTTGCAATGTAATCTGGGATGCTTACCATTTCAAATGAAGGACTTTGCTATGCTATCAAATTGCTTTAAATAAGAGAGGGGGACATCTACAGGGAGAGATTGTAGCAGGTAGTTGAATTTTGGAATACAGTTCATTTTAATAACATTAACCTTCCCAATCATCGATAAATGTAATGAAGCACACCTGCCCACATTGCTCGAAAAAACTTTTTATTAAGGGATCAAAATTAACACACAAATCTAGCTTCTCCAAGATGCACTCCAAATCTGCCTTGGTCACTAGCAGATTAGCAGCTAATTCCCTCTCCGATGACTCCAGATAATCGATCCGTTTCTTGACATCTGCCACTCTTGAAACCATCAGTGAATTTCGTCTCCATGGCAGTGATCGATTGACGCATTACAGCAAGATCCTTCAAGTCAACAATGACCTCCATCAGCATTGCAGACACGTTCATCAATTGTCACCGAATTTCCTTCACCTCAACGGCCAAATCAACTCCCGGGCTTGCGGCCTGCTGCTCGGGGGCTTCAGCTTGAGCACGTAAGTGTCTTTTAATGTCTCCCGACCCCGAGGATTTTGAATTCTTTGACATATTGTCTTCCTAGAACAGTTAAGAATCAGGGTGTATTGAATCTCACCAGTTTATGACACAAAAAGTATTAAAACTAGCAAAGTGCGCAGAGCTCGCCGTTCACACGTCAGAACCTAGCATGGCGCCATACGACTCTCATATCTAAACATTATTAACCTTTTAACCTGCGAGAAAAAAATATAATCGTCAAAATATTAATAACTACAGTCTTGACCAACACAAATTAGAAGCTCTACTTTACAATGCACGTAGGCATTAAGACCAAAACTGAACAAGTGCTTTGAAATTTATAAAAAAACAAACATTTGCACTATATATATTATTGCAATCAGTAAAAACATCAAACACATCAAATAGCCATGTGTCATATGCTGTTGGAAAGCTCGCAATGAGTAGAATACAACCAGCCTATTTTTCAGAAATCCTCCCAGATAAAAAAAAGACTCCAATTATTCATAATAATATTGTATTGTATTGTGTTTTTGATGTCCTAACTTTGTAAACATGTAATTCTGGTTCTGTTCACTCTGCCTCACTTTGAGAAGTCTCATTTTATTCCACTAGATGGCAGCAAGCACTAGAATTTGTTTTTCTCTTTCACATTCAATCACAATATACAGATCTGAAATGTAGGTGGCGCTCTAATGCATTTTAGCCCTCACAGATGTGCTCGTCCATAGACATTCAGTCTAATTTTCAGTTCAAGCACCACCCTCATTATTCTCATTGAATATCTCGGCCTCTGAGTGGACTAGAAGCTCAATCTAGACATCATTAGAAAGCTGAGATCCTCCTCTTGATATGTACAATTTCATCATCAATAGTCAAATACATATTTTTCTGATGATTTGTTTTGCATGCTTTTCCTTCTGGTTGACATTTTGTTCTGGACATCTAATATATAACATTGGATTACTCACACAAGCAAGCTCACAGGCAAGTAAAAAATGACTCATTTTGTAGAAATTTGCCTATGGTAAATGCAGATATTAAGTCTTTGGCTATTTAGGGCTTACAGCAGCAGTTATCAGAGCATAGAAGAGACATTTGTATTTGATGACTTACAAAAATCATCTTTCACCATGTGATTCTTTTGAAAATCTTTCGAACTGTGGTATTAGGATAAACTAAAATTAATTGTACAGTCACATTTCTGAGAATGAGAGCTTTCATTTGATATATGACATGTCCATTTAGGTGCTATGTGAAGGACTTTTATTTTCATATAAATATTTATACCCCATTACCTCTAGGGGTGCTACTTTTCAATGTGAAAGTTTTGAGGCCTTATTTTGTTATTGTAAGTAACAAATGCAGAAGTGATGGTTATCTCTGAAAAGTTCAGATTCTAAGCTTTCAAATGATACCTCATATGCTTGACTTGTGTATACGGAGACTTTATCGCGATATAGCGCCCCCCTTTGGACCCGCTGGCAGGCAGAGTTTATGGGGTTAACAAAAATTACTGTTCAAATCACAAAAAATACAATATACTAGTATACAGTAGTGGTGGGTGCTTTTGAAACATGCTTCATGAAGCCTTGAAACCTTTACAAATTATTTCGAACCAATGCTTCGGAATGTGTATCAAACTGGCCAAGTCACGTGATTTTAGCAAACGAGGCTTCATTACTGTTTCGAAACGTTTCGCGGTTACTCTAGGGGGCGTTGATCCCACAGTGAGACCCTGAATCAGTGTTTAATGCAGGCTGTAACAAATCTCGAGTCAGTTCAGCAATAAATTAGATTTACAAAATAAGTCTGATTCAAACAAGAATTTAGACATTTAAATTTACCTGTCAAGTTGCGTTCCCACAGGGGGAAAAAATCAATGTGTATATGAGATAGAAACTTGAGAGAGACATATTTTGCGATATTTAAAGAGATTTGTTTATTTTACAGAAGGTGAATCTGAAATTTAGACTACTGTACATGACAGCACACCTCTTTCTTTTATTTATTTAGTACACCCAATTTAGAAATGTTTAAAAAGCTATGTAGTGTAGTGGATAACACATTCGCCAGTAACTTGAAGTACTCGATAATTGAAATAAAATGTCATACTGAGTTTAACTTAACATTAATATATGTTAGTTGCACAACGTAAAAGCTTAAATATTTTTAACATTTGTTTTATACAAAACAAAGTGTTGTTTTAGAATAAAAAAGAAACATAAAATATTGTCTGGTATTTCAAATAATTTTAAAACAGTAATCATACAAAGGCCAACTTATAAGGTCTGCATATTCTCCAAATATTCAGATCTGTTTATTCCAGCAAACTGTAGACAAATGTGAAAAATATACGACAGGTACAGGGCAGTCAGTAAATCATTTCCAATGCATTGTGTCACTGTAGCTGCTTTTGACTCAAGTCTTGAGTGGTGGTGGTGTAGTGGACTAAAGCACTGAACTTGTAATCAGAAGGTTGCTGGTTCGACCCCCACAGCCACCACCATTGTGTCCTTGAGCAAGGCACTTAACTCCAGGGGGATTGTCCCTGTAATAAGGGCACTGTGAGTCGCTTTGGATAAAAGCGTCTGCCAAATGCATAAATGTAAATGTAAGTCTTCTCGTTGCATTTACACACCTGTGACCAGCAGCTGTCCTCAGTGTGCGGTGTTTCGAGTGCTTCGAAACAGTGAATCATTTTCCGAACCAACTGGTTAAATTGACTCGAAGTTTCTGAGAGCTTCGTTTCTGCCATCACTAGTATACAGCAGAACATTTTGATAATCGTTTAGTATTTCTGAAACATGGGGTAGTATTTCAGAGAGTATTTCAGTTGAATTGGAAAAAAAAAGTAATCCCATATATTATATTTTTTATATCAGCTTAATCAAAATTATTTTTCCAGTCAAGTAAATTACTTAAACTGTTTATGACTTTAACCTGATTAAGGAAAGTCGTTTAAGCAAAAAACGATTGACACAGGTAGATTTTTAACGTCACAAGCAGAGAATAATCCAATGATTTCAAACCTCATGGGAACACATTTTTCTTGCAATGTTGGATTATTGAAATTAGCTTTCAGCATATTGGTGTGCATGTAAACGCACTGGTTTGTCGGGTCTCCTCACAGACCACTTTTGTTAATCCGACAGCCTGACCTGGTGACTTCCCTTAAAAGTTTCCAAAAACACTCAGCCTCTTTTATTTCGAATCATAAATCCTGATCCAAGCAATGGGAGCTCATTAAAGCCTCGTTCAAAGCTTGTCTTGTGTTTTCTCAGTGCCAATGTGTAAATGAATCCTCACACAAGGTGTTGAAGTCACGTCTTGCTTTGAACAGTGATCTAATGTTCACACTCCTCCTAAATGACTCGATTAGAGAAAATTCACTCTATTAGTTGCACGTGTTCGACTCGTTCTCGCTCTGCAGGCACTTTTAAACTAGGAGATTCATGCTGTGTCTGAATGATTCTCAAAAGAGCTGATAAATGTGAACAAATGTGCATCTCAAATCCACTTTTATCACTCTGGGTTTACCCGACACAAACTCTACTGAGAAGACTACAGCAATGGGTCGCAATTAGGGCTGACTATCGATGCAGTTGTGGATTTGTTTTGATTTCGATTCACAAGCTCTCAATTCGATTTGAAGATGATTCATTTGGGTATTTTTCAGTTATGAGGACCATTTTACATATTGAAGAATTTCTCTCTCAGCTAATTCTGTTTAGTTACATGAAACCTTCTAAACTGGTACACTGTAAAAATAATACTTTTAAAAATGGTTTAAAAAGGGCCCAAACTATGCAGTTTAATTGCTATTTATTTAACAGATATAATAATCAACACATTCAAAACTGAGGTAAACTTTAAAAGTAAAAGTAAAAAAGATCTTGTGATTTTAAGAATCGATCGTTCAAGAATCTGGATCGTTCTATTGAAGATCGCAATTTTACCAAGCACAACTTGCAGTCAACAATGACTATGTTTACATGGACACCAGAAAGCGGCGTATTGCGAGAATGCAGCGTTCTTGTTTACATGCACTGTATAAGCGGCGTACTCTTTACTCCTGTATACATGCAGCTTGGTCAGAAAGCTGTTTTCTTCAGAGCAACATAATTTCCCCGCAATGCTTGTGTAAATAACAAACATGGTATCCGAGGAAGACTCCACCGAGCGCATTTACATGCACGTTCTTACACTGATTATGCTTAGTAAGCCGACAACGCATGTGGTCATATAAACGCAATACACGGTGTTCCTTTATCAGTGTAAGGTCATAAATGGCATAAGAATAAACCAGGTAGATTTTTGCCCATTATGCCGATTGCACGTGGCATATAAACACCTTTACTGGTGTTCTCAATGGCTCATCCAATGTGCACACATGTTGAGCACATGTCTCTTCACGGTTTGACATCAAAAGCAGAGATTAACGCGATTATTTCAAATCTCATGTAAACACGGTTTTCTTGCTTTGCCGGATTTTTTAAATAAGCTGATTTTTGAAGGTAATCAGTGTATTGGTGTGTATGTAATCAGGCTCAATATTTTATTCTCTGTTGCTTCACTTTATTTCCAAATATTCCAGAGTTGTTGCTGTGTTTGTTTCCTTACCTTTCAATCGTGACCTGCAGCACAATTGCGCTTCAATAGTGGGGTTTTCCTCTTACGTAAAACTATGGGATTCCCCCGGCGTACTTGAGTGCATATACATGAATGTGAGGGACCGTCAATTTTTACAGTGTTGTTTATAAATGGATACAGTTTATAGTGTGCTTTTCCCACTGTACTCCCAGAAATGTTTTGTTTATTTGTTGTTGGGCACCATCCTATGATGTTTGTTATTCAGTCTGTTCCACGCACATGCTCACTCTTCAAAAACCTGTTAGAACGGCGCTTACGTTTTTTACATGGCTACATAAGCGGCTTTCTCCAGGAGAAACCTAGGTGTGTTAAATTGCTTTCTCTCAAACCCTTAAACAGCGTAAGGAAATCGACGTTCTCGTTTACATGACGTTTCAGAACACTGATTTCTGCAAAAACCCTGGAAAACCCCGTTTACATGTACTTAAGAAACGTTCTTAAGTGCATGTAAACATGGTCAATGTAACGCAGGTCTGTAGTGATAGTCACAGACAGCAGGAAAATCATCATGCATAATTAGCTGAGCAAAATAAAATAAGTCTAATCAACTTTTAAAAGAGAGAAGAAAACACTTCCCATATGTGTTATTGTTGATGTCAAAGGCTGTCCAGTCAAACTCAACAGTATTGTGGTATATCTGTCACAATGTCATTTGTGTGTTGATTTATTGGCTGTCTAGAACATGACATCATCAAAATGTTTGAGACATTTAGAAACCAGTATTATTGGTTTCTCTATTCAGTATGCTCTATGCTTTTTAAAACATCCGACAAACCAAGAAATCCGTGTTTACATGAAATTTGAAATAATCGAGTTATTCTCTGCTTTTGACATCAAACCGAGAACAGACATGAGCACAATAAAGGTGTTTACATGCAATGCAAAATCTGCGTAATGGGCAAAACTCTACCCGTGTCGATCGGTTTATTCTTAAGCCATTTATGTCCTTACGGTGATAAATGGAAGTCGTTTAATGCATTTAAATGACCACACACATTGTCTACTTATTTATCATAATAACATGCATGTAAATGCGCTCTGTGATGGGTCTGTGCAGTTTTTGGTAATAAGATTTTTTGGGGTTTATTTTTGTATGATAAACAGTTTTATTTCTGTTTTAGGTCTTCTGATGTCTAATTTAAAATCTGGTTCCTGAAGCAAAACCCGTTGAGAAGCTTTAGTGGAAGGTTGATAAATCAGAAATGGATTTGACTGGAACAGTTGAGGTTCACATCAGTTGTTCCTAATTTCCTCATGAGCATTTTGTTCTTTTTTTTTTTGCATCGCAGAGCTTGTGCTTACTTGCAAACAAGTGTAATTGAGAAACAATGGTGATATTGAGAGGCAGATGTTGCTGATGTTTGTAGAGTAGCCGCAGGTCAGAACATTGTGTTGTCTGCAGCATCTGGTTCTGTGCCGTTAGTAACAGAGATTTGTGGACAATTTTACCTTCATTCATTCACCTCACTGCAGCAGGAATAACTTAAGTTATAGGATTCAGCTAGACGTGATTTAATTTGGGGAAAGAACGACGGAGACTGTCAGAAGATGAGGAGCTAAAGATGTCAGGATAATTGTTCATGCAGTTCTCGCGATACTTCAGCTGATCTAAACTCTCGTAATCTGCCTTCTGTACACTGCGAATTCACTTGACAAGCGCCTGTGATGACATGCTTCAGATGTTTGTGTTTCAGGGTCGCTGTGGTGGTTCTTTACAGCTACAGAGATGATTATTATAAGATCCTGCTGTGATTTATAACTCATTCAAACATCCACAGCACTTCCTGTAGAACTGAAGGTAACACAGCATGGAAATGAAGATCATTTTGTAAAAAAAAAAAAAAGAAAGATACCAAAGGCTGATTTATAGACATGGAGTTTTAGATAAAGATCATGTTATTGAAACTGCCTGATTCTAATGAAATCACTTGACAAAATACTGTACAGAGCTGAATTAAAAATTAACTATTTTCCTTTATTAAAGCTTTCTTTGTGGTTTAACCCTTTAGGCGCTGAAGGTGTCTTTAAAGATTTCCTATTTCAGTGGTATACCCAAAATTGAAGACTTATAACTTGACAAAAAATAAAAACAAGGGTCAAGTGTTTGGTATCATAGTAAAGAATACGTTTCAGTTCGATCGATAAATTCTGAAACTCTCTGCCTAAGAAAATGCTAAAAATGTACTTTTATTTCTTATTTTTCTGATTTGACATTATATATCTCTGGGTGTTAATAAGGTGGCTCAGAAAAACTCTTGTTTTGTTCCCAATCATGTCAACTGTATCTGAGAAAAATGTTGTGTTGATACGAAAAAGCAATCAAAAGCATTACATCAATAATTTATCATAGTGTCCAAAAACCTCTCCAAACAAATAAAACATAATAATTGTACATAAGAACTATTAACACATGCAAACACAACAATGACTAAAGGTTTGCATAGCATGCAGACATGATTTTAATAATGAGATTTCACAGAATGAGTTTCATTCTGTGTCATTTGAGTCATTATTGAGTCTGTGTCATGTATTTGGCGCCATCTCCTGGTGGCCATATGTAACACTGTGCTTCGTGTGGATTATCTAATGATCTATACATCTGATTACCTTGTGTGTGGACTCGTTTCTTTACGTAACTATGGTCCCTTTAAAAACTTCCAAGAATAATATACAGTATGTTACAAGAGTAAAAGAAAAGCTCTTGTGTCTGTTATAGGCTCAATCAACAAAATCATGCTTACATAGTTCACACACACTTTTTATTTGCAGAAACAAGTGTAAATGTTACAGTTAAACATCTAAGAGGTTTGTATTTACACGTTGCACAAGTCAAATAAATAAGTTTGGGAGTATAAAGCAGACAGATGCAAAACAGTTTACAAAATCTGTACAGCAGCTTTGGGTTTCTCTGCCAACATCAAAACATCAGACAATAATGTCAATTACGAAAACTAGGGTTTAGTATTAATAAATAACTACATGAAAAAATAAATAAGATACTTTCATCATCTACTATGCTTTTGCATCTACTATGCTTTTTTGTACATTTAGTAATTGCAAACAATGCAATGCATTCACTCAAATTCTCCTTTGACGAGTGTCACTGTTGTGGCTGAAGATTTCTGGATTTCATTATAATGATGAATTGGCACTGAATAAATTCATGCTAAGATACTAGCTGCTAAAGGAAGTCAACAATATGAAATAATTTTAAATGTCTGAATTATAGTGTATAGTAAAGGAAAACCTTGACCAACATAAGTGACTTCTGGAAAAAAATGTAATGCTAATATAGTATAGAATCATCTTGAAATATAGCCTCAAAAACAGGGCAAACAAGATCAGACAATTCAAAGATAAACACTCTCCAAACTTCCAGTAGATAAAGTTATTGAGCATATGTATCTACACTAATGCTTCACTTACAGAAAATACGAATACTGAAATTGGGTATCACTTTATGAGAAAAAAATCTAATGGCACTTCTGTCTTCAAGACCTCAAGACATCTACATGTCATCTAAAGCACCGGAAGTGATGAATGCCATTTCTCACAGTAAAGTGACCAACGAGAAAACTACAAGAAAAACACTTGATATAAAAATTAACAAAACAGAATCAAGAGGTCAGGAAACGTGTTTGCCCTGTAAGGCCTCAATGTATGTTTGATTACGATAAGATACATTTCACTTGGTTACATTTCTGCTCACTTTTTTATTCGTCCATGTCATGAACCCAACAAACCGTTTTATCAACTTACTGTCAGGAAACTCAACAGTCCTGAGAGCTGGTCTGCTGGTGTGTTGATTACGCATGTGTTTTTCAACAGGAACTTTTCTATGGCGTCATCTACAGTCGAAAAGTCCATCTGAATTCTAAACTTCTCAGCCGTCTCCCCAACATGGAATGGCACGGAACTTGGCGTCCTTGAACCTGTTGTTCCCACTGAAACACGAGAGCGTTTTCAAGCTCCAAACATCATAAACACAAACATTTCACAATACTTATTTATTTCCTCTGCTCCTGATGAATCAACAGTACGTTCAGGATTCGCCAGCATATGCTTGGAGTTTCTAGAGTGTGATGTGGAGATACAGCGAGTGACAGAAAGTGCTCTGCAGGCCTTCCGGAAGATGTTTGTGGTGGGAGATGTTAACGTTGGACCCTGGCGTGTCCATTGCCGAGTTTGGCTCGTGGGATGGTGATCCGTTCCGGACAGGATGAGCCCACATCCAGGGGGAAGTTCGCACTACAATCGCTCTTCACATTCTGGAACTTGTTCTCTTTGGATGGTTCCATGTACACGACCGAGTTCTTGTTGACGTGCTTCTTCAAGATCACCGTCTAGGAGATGACGGGAGAGATTTTAGAGACTTTCTCAACATGTAGTCCAAACTGACTTTGTTAATACACATTTCTGGTCAATTCATTGGTGCATGTTTTTCTGAAAAAAACAAAAACAACTGTTTGTCTTGGTAGTCGTTCTTCAAAAGGAAATAACTAGCTCCGCCTCTGAAATGACTTTCCTTTTCGGTTGAGGTCATCGTCATCTTATTACCTGCAGTGTTGTGTAGATTACTTCTGAAATGTAATCCGGTACTGATTACAAATTACATGACTAAAACTGAAATCAGTTATCTTTTAGATTTCTTTTGGATTAGAAAAATTTGTAATTACCAATTAACACATTAAACATGGCTGATTGGCAATGTAATAAAAAATGAAATCCATAAAAAGTAACTAGTAATCAGATTACATTACATTTTGAAATGTAATGTAATCCAATTACGAGTCCTTGATTTTTCTAATCTGATTACACAATCCAGATTATTTGTAATCTGTTACTACCCAACATTGGCTGCCCGTCATGTAGAGACCATCCAATCACTTCCTGATGGATAAAATCAAATTCTGCCCTATAATTGTTTCCCTCATTGAATGTATTATGAACGTTTTACTCAGAAATTAAAGTAAAATAAAACAGCTCACTTTCTGGAGAAAACTTGCCAGCTTTCTGATACTAAAACCCTTCAAAGCGCTTGTCTTTGTGATATATGAGAATAATTACATCTCCCATGCCACAATATGTCATTTCATGGCATCATTCTGTAGTCTTACAAAGATCTTGACATATTTTTCGAGGCTGAGATTTGGAGGACAATGAATACATTCATCCATCTCTAATGGCTCTTACAACATCGTCAGTTCTTAAGTAAGTTGTGAGTCACTTACAGTAAATTAAATTATTAAAAAAACCACCAACACATTAGAGGCGCCAACACGACGTGTCAAAGACTGTGTCAAACGGCCTCTCACCTTTTTGGGTGCACTGTAGCAGGACATTTGCACCCAGTTCTTCCTCCAGTTGATGAGGACGGCCACGATGAGGAAGATGACGATGGCCAAGAGGATACCGGCCAGAATCCAGGCTGCTGATTGGTAGATGAGAGTCATCTCCATCTGGCTGGGAACGTCCTTAGACAGACCTTTACCATCTAGACAAGAAAATGTTTACATCAAAAACTCGCTTCCCACAATATGCCATTATATCCATAGTGGTGTTCCCTCCACTAATCAGTTTGAGTGAAAACAGCTCAGATCTTCCCTCCGCCGCTGTTGTTTTGCTTGGCTGCTTCATCTCGTATTGTTTCCACATGAGTGAGATGTCGTAACTTCACTGAGCAAACAGTCATAATCCACACAGCATTCCCATATCATTCACAGTGTGGAAATTTACATATTAACTCATTTATCATGCTGATGACGACATCATTATACATGGAACTAGTCCAGAGGGTCTCAACTGATGGGTCACGACCTAAAAATGAGCAGGTCTGTTCTGAAAAACAATGTTAAATGGCAATAATAAAAAGAAAGAAATCCCATCTTCCCATCTCTTTTGTTGCTGACGTCCAATCAAACTCTATAGTATTTTTTTGCTTAAATTCATTTTTCACTTGTAGTGTTTTCACGGTACCAAAATTTCAGAAGTCGGTACCGATACCACTGAAATTTCACGGTTCTCAACACCAATTTCAATACCACAGCAAAAATATGCTAATATGATAATGTGCTATTGAACACACCAGTTTAGTTATTTTAATTATTTACTAATAATACATTATTACAACTTTTAACAAGTGAAAACAGAACTTTTCAACATACTGCATTTTTTTGCCAAACTTTTATTCAACAGCTGTCTTGTGATATTTTGATTAATTAGGATCCCTCCGGTAGGAGGAAATCTATTGTTTTTGTTAGTATTCTTCTTATTATTATTCCTGTAGCTCTAAATTGCCCAATAACTCAAGATCTCCTTAGTAAAAAGTTTTGAAATTTGGCACATTGTTACTACAGGCCATGAGTAACTACCACGCCAAAAATGGCCTACGTGAGCCTATAGGTGGCGCTACAGGCCACACCCCAATTTGTCCATTTTCAAAGTTATGCCATTTCCACCCCAGAAGTCCAACATTTCTGAAACCTGGTATATATGCCTCATTTCTCACGAGGAACAAAAAAGCCTCTAGAACCCATAAAGTCCACCATGATGGATTTTCCTGTAAAACTACAAAAATCTACTCCTCCTGAACCATAGCTCCAATTGACTTGAAACTCTGTATGTATGTGTAGGATACATGTCTTTCAATTTGATATTTAGCAAAAATTAATACAAAACAAAATGGCTAAAAGGTGTGCATTTATGTAAATGTCCACATTGTCTCAATATCCATATGTCCAAAAAAATCTAATGCCATTTTGACTAATGTTTTTTCCAACCTAACAGGCTTCAAGATGACATCACTCTGAAGTACTGTGCAAAATTTCACCTTGATATGTCAAAAGATGACAGAATTACAGTTTACTATTATTTATCGCTAACGCTAAAATAATGCTTTACAAATCCGCTAGTCATAAAACTGATACTTCAATTCAATCACCAGTTCATATGAAGACTCTTGCAATGTTTAACAACAAATTAATTAAATGTTGTGTACATGTGTGAAGTACATGTCTCTACCATGTCAATTTTTACATAATTTGCCGTTTTGAGGAGGAATCCGCTTTGCTGCTTACAGCTTTAATTATTATTATTATTACTACTACAATGAATATTAGATTTTACTATACAGCTGCAATATATTTTTATTCTATTTCTTCAATTTCAGTCATCTAGATTTTATTTTGAATCATGCTTAAGTGTTTTTTCTGGAAGCTTAACTTTTCTGTATAAAATGTTCGCCTCACGGACCAGTGTGACCATTGAAGACTTTAAGTCACATCTGTTCATTCTGGCCTTTGAGTCTGACAAATGAAACGTAGGACACAGTTTGTAGTGTTTGTATTTTAGATTACTGGTGTTTGTGAATGTGGTAATTTTGAAATATTATGCTTTACATTTTATTACTGTTTGAAGCACTTTGGTCAACTGCACTCAAAGTGCAAATGCTGTGATTTATTTATATAAATATATAGTTTACATGTGCTGCGCGGTTCACAGTGGATTAGTGCTCTGCTCTGTCATCTCGTACAACGTGAATGATTCTCAGTGTCTGTGGAGTTTCTAGTGGATGAGCGGTCGGATTTATTTAAAGTACGCAGCTCGTCCACAGTAAGATTGCAGCCTTTAGCGGTTTAATAAATCACACAAGGACATGTCCCAATTTTAATTTGATTAATTGGTAATTTCACTGTACAAGGAATAACAGAGCATGCGTTAAAAAGTAAGCCTGTGAGCATTTTAAAGCTAAAGTATCAGTCATACTGCATGCTGGTACCGGATAGAGTCGGTGCTCGGTACTACCGGTACTGCAGAAACACTGGTACCGTTACATCTTTTTTATTTTAGTACCGACTTGGTACCGAAGTACCGGTACTTTTGACAACACTAGTCACTTGGTAGAAGCTCATTAAATTAGACAGATGTCAACATGGACATCAACAAAACTACACAAAGTCAAAGAAAATACCACCCAGACCACATTAAATACACATTCACTTGGTATGAACTTTCCAGGACGACTTGAACGCATCCTAAAATCTGAAGTAAAACTAGTTGATCACCACTGGATACAACTTATGAGTTTCTTGTAAAATATTACATAATGTGTTTGCAGTTGGTTCAGTACCTGTAACTGCAAAGATTGGAGGAACTGTTGTGATCCATGCTGTCTGACTTTCTGTGACAGTAGCTGTGGATTTGACGTTGGGTTTGGTCGCTGCGTTGGACAGCACTATTGGCACTGAGATTGTTGTGACCTCTGCGGAGAAGAAAAAAAAACTATTTTGAACACAAAAATGTTGCATAGACGTAACAGCTGGGTCATCAATCTTATAAAACCATCATCCAAAACCACAGCCACACTAGCCGTTAATCACAGCGATCAACAATGTGCTAAAATGAGTGGCTGTATGATTTATCTGTTTAATTCCGATGTAATTTTTCATGAGTGTTACACTGAGAAAACCAAGCTTCCTGCTTTCTGCTTGATTCCCAAAATCAAAACAAAGACAAGATGAAACGTTTTAGGGCTGAACAATGGCAGCGTTTGTTCCTCTAAGGAAAAAGCTGATGGAGAGCTTTGCTTTTTCTTTCCTCGCATTGAGAGTGGCAGCGAGCGACAGGAAACACACGTGAATGTGCGGATATCGCTGGAATGTTTTCCTTGCTCGAGTCCTGTGGACTGTTGCTGCATTTGCCAATGAAGCGCCACTCAGGCTGGCATCTGTAAAGCCTCATACTCTGAATTAAATGTCTCCCAAACTTGCCTTTGCCAGAAGGGATACAGTAGTCCTAACGTGAAAGTTCTCACATCATTGAGCTTCATGTCATTCCAAACCCATATGACTTTCTTTCTTACATGGAACATAAAACGAGATGTTTAGCAGAACTTCCATGCTTCCCTTTTCCAAACAATGAAATCATACTAAGACCAGGGGCTGTCAAGCTCCAAGAACGACAAAAAGGTACCATGAAAGAGGTCCATATGACTTACACTATATTTCAAGTGTTCTGAAGCCATAAGAAAACCAAAACATACGCCATTATTTCTGAAAAACACTCCTCCTTGATCTGTTACAAGATATGCTATAAGTAATGGCATTTGGCATTTGTTCTTTGAAACAAGTCATTTATTTACCCAAAGTAGCCATGGGAATATGCAGTGTGTACTTTTGACACCAAATTTTCCATTTGCAAAGTGTGTAGAGACTCTTACCCAGGCAGTATGGGCAGCACTGGCCCTTGCGCAGCACTGGTACTCTGCAGCTGGCAGGTGGACAGTGTTGCGAAAAACACTCAACAGTCCCACTGCGACAGGTGCAGCTGGTGCAGGCGTTGGACTTCCACGAGTCACCAGCCAATAGGATTTCTCCATTGGTAGAAATGCAGTATTCCTGTTGGCTATTGTTGACAGGAAGGAGGGGATTGAGTTTGTCCTCTGTGGGTAAGAAGTAGCAAAACGTTTAGGAACTTTTAACTCCCAATCTCAAGCAATAAGACATCCTACTCTCACTAGGGCTGTGCCAATACATTGTGTTTTGATATAGTGATGCATCGTGATATATTGAACCATGACATATGTATCTTGGCAGTAGTTGCCGATAGCAGGTTGTCCTTCACAGCGTTTATTACAGTCTGCTATGTGTTTGGAGACCTGTTTAAATGAACCATTCACAGGGATTTTAACAACTCTACAAAGAGAAATACAGTCTTTCATCTTAAGCGCAGCTCAAAGCCATTGCCCCAGGGCCATTCTGCGATCAAATGCTCATGTGAACTAAAGACGGAGTCACTTAAATGGGAGCAATTCCCACATTCCTGTCAGCAGCCCCAACATTCATCAAAGAGTGCCTGACAATCTACATTTAAAAGAGAGATGAGGTGATAAGATCGAGTGTTGCCATTGGAGAACTGAGGGTTCCAGGCGGTCATGCGAATCTGATTTGATGGCGATGCTCAAGGGACTTTGAGACATGTGTGTGTGCTCAATAGAGGGGCTGCATGAGAAACCAGCCACATGTGTTTTTTTGCCCTGAGGTTCCACGTAAAACCATACAGTTTGCCCCTGTCTGTTTATTGTTTTAGGTCAGACAGTATGTTGCCCCAAGCAGAGCTTTATGTGTGTCGACAAAACCACATGTTAATAAAACTTTGATTGTCTGGATTGTTCTCCATATGGACCTGAACAGGGTCTGAAATTAACTTTTGCACTATATTTAAGTCTTTTGAAGCCATATGATGGAACAGACCCAAATTGAAGACTTTTTTCACTTTAAATCTTGCCCTCTCTGCTGTAGATTTCAAATAAAATATGAAATCAGACTGAATATCAATGATCAAACATACCATCAAAAATATTTGGTTCTCGCCGTGTCTCGGGAGCAAACATCACTGACATTCAAACCTGACACCATATTTAATTTCAGAGCTACAGCAGACTAAACCAGTATACATTGTTTCTAGAGATGAAGTTACTCTTTCCAAAAAGCACAGTTCCGGGTCCTTTTGGTACCTTAGAAAATAACTGCTGTCAAAGAGTGCTTTGTTCAAATTGAGCTAAAAATGTGTGTGTTTCTGGGGTTGAAACAGCCTGTTTCCAAAAGATTACTAGAGTTTTAAGTTTCTTTAACCTCGTGCGACCCCTCGTACACAGGCGTGGGTGTTGCATTTTGGCTTCGCTATACGTAAAACATAATTTAAATTAATTTAAACCAACTGATCTCAGTTCAGGAGACTCTGGGCAGTCATGTGACCAAACAACATGCAGAGTTTATCTTTGGGAGAAATGCTAACAAAACTACATCTGATAAGAAACCTAATTAAGTTTTTACATTGAAACCTGTTCGAGTCAAAAGATTAGAGTCTGTAGTTTCCAGAGGTGGGTAGTAACGTGCTACATTTACTCCGTTACATTTACTTGAGTAACTTTTTGGAGAAAATGTGAAAAGAGTAGATTTAATGGTGGGTACTTCTTTACTCAAGTGAATTTCTATTGTTACAATCTCTTCGTTACAATGCGGGAACGTTACTGTCATTACATTACTGGTTTTAATTCAAGTAAGTGTTCATAAATGAGTCATTTACTGAGAGATTTTTGAAAGGGACTTTTACGGCACCGGAACTTGACAGCAGCGCTCTGTCACTCCACTCAAGTTCATCACTGCAGTAACAGCAGTAAGCTCTCAAAACAAACTTTCTTTATTTCACACAGTGAAAAGAGTTACGTTTATGCGATGCCTTCATTCAACACCAAAACAAGCGGGAATTTCAGCATAAAGAATTACAACATTAGGCTAATAATGCACGATCTTGCTTTGATTCATAACTAAGCATACACAATATTATACATAATAATATAATTGAGCCTGTGAGACATTTAGATTTTTTTCTGTAATAATTGTTCACCCATAAATGAATATTCTGTCATCATTTAGACTCACTCTCGTTGTTCCAAACCTTTGTGTCTTCGTCTTCTCTGGAACCAAAGATCAAGATGTTAGGCAGAATGTTAGGGACTGACATCCTCAGTCACCATTCACTTTCAAAAATGACAAACAAATGGAAGTGAATGGTGACTGAAGCTAAAATTCTGTCTAACATCTCCTTAATTGTGTTCATTGTGTCCAGGTCATACTGGTTTAGAACATGAGGGTGAATAAATGATATCATCATTTTTAAACTATCACTGTAACAGTGGGCATAAAGGATGACACAGGCACATGATTCATGCACGCAAAGTGTTAAAATTAACAATCAGATCTTTGCAATGTAATTTGCAATGTAACTAGTTACTCGCTACTTGAGTAATCTTTTAATTTGATACTTTCTTGCTCAAGTAATTATTAACATTAGTACTTTTACTTCTACTTGAGTAATTAATTTTTAAGAGACTTTAAAAGAACAGTTTTTGGCTACTCTGCCCACCTCTGCTAGTTTCATACGATACGGCATTTTTAACATTTTAGCGATTTATCGCGAAACACCACGCTGCAAAACAAAATGAACACTAATGTGTACTGTAGCGCATATTTCCTCAGAAATCCTATATTTACTGCAGTATCACATTGAGAATAAATGCATGCATCCAAAAGCTGAAAAATGTGTCTTTCAGAGGCTTTATATGGAGTTAGGATGAAAATAAGGTGCATTTCAAACTGTTCTGAGACCAGTGCAGACAGACAGCACACTGGAGGTTAAGTCATTCACTAAATAGGGAGCAAGGGAGCATCCTATAGCTCTCTATGCAGCTTTTATTAACATTAACAAACATCATTACATTATATAATGCTTAAAAGATTATTAAAACAGCAGTTGCCATAACATCCTGTCTATTTAATAAGGATATCTGTGATGTATTAGTGGAGGTGTGTGTTACCTGGGCAGGTGTAACAGCAGGTGTCTTTGTTTTTAATTGGCACGTGGCATAGGACAGGTGGACAAACTTCAGAATCACAGAGCACACGACCCTGTCTGCAGGTACAGCGAGTGCACTCGTCCAAACTCCACGTCTCTCCTTCCACGTAGAGTTCCCCGTCCGGAGCGCGACACACCACCATATCCATCCCCGCCATCTGACCGCTGCCAGACTCATCTGATACAAAACACACAGAACATTACTTTTAAATAACATATAGAAATGCTTTCAGTGTGGCAAAGAAACGTTCCCTTCGTGTTGCATTTATTTGTCACTTTTTTAAAAGCGTGCTATCTTAGTGCTGCCACAACAGATATCTGTGCTTATAGACCATAATACCTGAAATATATACAGCTGTATTGCAAGTTTATTTCAGATGAAAGATGGGCTACACACATTTCTTTCCAGATGAGTTATAAATGTCCTGACAGTATTTGAAAAAGTAAGATGAGTTTAACAGAGGAAGCTGTATGATGTTTCTAAGTATGTCAAGTTTTACCCAGTCGTATACTAACAATGGAATATATAGTATGATTGAGGTAAATGAATGTTGTGAATTCAAGGGTTTGATGTGGATGAATGAAGTAAAACACTTCAGTGTTCAGTGTAACATGTTTGTTTATCGTCTGTGGCTCAAGAGCAAAAACCAACAGACCGTTGGGTCAAATTAGATCAGGACACACAGGAAACCTGCAGGAATATCAGCACATGTGCTTGAAAGTATTTTAGTATTTCACCATAAGATACTGTCAAAATGTATTAGCGCTGCACGAATGTGACAAAAATCATAATTGATGATTATTTCCCTTGATATTGTAAATGCAATTAATTTTGATCACTTTAAAAATACGTATTTTGTGTGGTGCATCTTCATGCCATATTCTTTATACTCTTCTGAATCTATTTTATTGCTGTTTTATAAATGAGTAAATCATGACATTGCCTAAATGGTCAGCTTCACACTGGAAAAACGACATTGTTTTGCAAATTTTGAATAAATTATACATGAAAATTGGACAACAAATATGTCTGCGATTGTTTAAAATGCTCAACCACTACACAAAAAATTCATAAATAAATAAAATGTAATGCTGTAATTGTCACTTTTCATAATCAATTAATTGTGGCTGCTTTATTTGTAATATCGATTATTTTTCCAGTCAATTGTGCATTCCTAAAATATAGAGAACATTAACAGTAAAGACAATGATAGTAGAAACATTTGTCTCAGGTGATCTGACCAGAACTGTCATATGCATAACAAAGCATTAAACCCAATTTATTTACGGTGGTCTATTTGTGACCACTCGAAACAGATCCGTGTGTAAATGGGGTCTGAGCGTCAATACGTTGTACGTACCTTCACAGCTGGGGCAGCACTGGTGCGGTCTGAGCACAGGGTGGGCGCAGGTGGGCACAGAACAGGAAATGAGCACACACATCTCACGGCCAGAATGACAGTAACAGTCGCGGCAGCCGTCGTGCCAGCTGTCACCCTCCTCGAAGCGCCGCCCGCTACCTGTCAGACAGTAACCGGGCAGCGGCTGAACGGAGGCCGTCGTGCTGATCACATGACGATCTGAATCTAATCAAAACACAAAATCAACTTGAAAATGTTCTACAGGAGGATCAGAATTCCTGAGCTGGTATGGAGAGAAAAAACAAAACAAAACAAAATGTTATGACCATTTTTAAAAGAGTCTCATTAAATTATATATTTTAACTTAGAGCTCACAAAGTTGATCAGCCAATTATATGGGTGAATCTCACATAATTCTAATATAATATTATTAAAACATCATAATAATAGAGCATCCCTGATTACTGTCTCCATTTGTATTACTGTATATTAAATGTATTATAATTTTCTTTTATTTTTGGCATTTGATCTCTTAAATAATTCCAAACAATGGCGATAATTGTCTTACAAGCAAAACCAACTCTGTTCCCAAGTACAACATACTTCTAAGCCAAAATTTCTTTCAGTGTTGTTTTGGATTGAGTAACATTTCATCTCTCTCAATATTGAATCATTTGATGAAAACTCATCCAGATGTTTTAAACTAGCTGCTGTGATTTTACACGCATGTGAGCGACTCAACACAGTTTACATCAGAACACAAGCTACATGAGCGCCAAACATAAAAATAGACTCAAAAAATACATCAGATTTAGCTGGTACAGTTAAAGCGCTGTGCTTAACACCTCGTCCTTACCAGATGTGACGAGATAAGATTCCAGTGACAAGCTATCTGCCTGTCCACACCAGATGTGATGCGACACAACGATATTCATACACTAAAATGAGGATAACTGACAATAAATGTAGAAATAGGAGCAATCATAGACGGAACAGTATGTTTATTGAACGCAACTCATTTTCTCACTGAAGCTCCGTAACGCTTTCTACGGCAAGTCCCAAGGGGATAAATACACAAATCACACACATACACAGGGCAAAGTTACTTTATGAATAGCATCCTTCTTCAGTCTGTTACGATTGTTTATGCTCACGCGGTACTCCTGTTGTTATTTCGTCGATCTCCATGTAACAGGGAAGCGGAGAGAAAGTTGGAATGACCCGGGATGTCTCCCCACTACCATTCTGAAACGGTGTGTGTGTGACAGAACTCCGGCTGAAGAGAGCGAGACTTCAAGCACAACATTCGGTAGATGTGTGACACCCTTGGCCAAAATCAAGTTGTTGTGAACCGGCTAGTGAGACGCCGGCTTTAATATACTGCAATAAGAATCATTTTAGACCCATTTGTTGACTGCGCTGCCTGGTGCGGCATTGCAGAAATAGAAACCATTCCAAAAATAGAAAGCCCTGTTGCTGTTGCTCGTCGTGTGTCATGGCTGATTAGGACAAAAACTCAGATTAACATGGAAAAGATACCTTTTATTGTGTGTCATGGCGTCGTGGCACATCTGGTTAGGACATGGTGTTAGCGTGCTAATGGACTGTTGTACAATAGATCAATAATTTGTCACATACGGACTGAATTTAGTGTTAATGTTAACATGTTTTAGCATGTTGCTAGGTGTTGCTAGCATGTTTTAACTTGTAGCAAGGCATTGCTATCATGTTGCTAGCATGTTTAACATGAAGCTAGGTGTTGCTAGGCATTGTTAGCATGTTTTAGCATGTAGCATGTTGCTAGAATTTTTAGCATAAAGCTAGGTGTTGCAAGCATGTTAGCATGTTTTAGCATGTAGCTAGGCATTGTTAACATGTTTTAACATGAAGCAAGGCATTGTTGCTAACATGTTTAGCATGAAACTAGGTGTTGCTAACATGTTTCTAGGCATTGTTAGCACGTTTTAGCATGTAGCTAGGCATTGCTAGCATATTGTTAGCATTTTAACATAAAGCTAGGTGTTGCTAGCATGTTAGCATGTTTTAACATGTTGTTAGGGATTGTTAAGATGTTTAGCATGAAGCTAGGTGTTGCTAGCATATTACTAAGCATGGTTAACATGTTTTATCATGTAGCTAGGCATTGCTAGCATGTTACTAGCCTTTTTAGCATAAAGCTAGGTGTTTCTAGCATGTTAGCATGTTTTAGCATGTAGCTAGGCATTGCTAACATGTTTTAACATGTAGCAAGGCATTGCTGCTAGCATGTTTAACATGAAGCTAGGTGTTGCTAACATGTTGCTAGCTTTTTTAGCATAAAGCTAGGTGTTGTTAACATGTAAACAGGTTTTAGCATGTAGCTAGGCATTGCTAGCATGTTTTAACATGTAGCAAGGCATTGCTGCTAGCATGTTTAACATGAAGCTAGGTGTTGCTAGCATGTTGCTAGCATTTTAAACATAAAGCTAGGTGTTGCTAGCATGTTTTAACATGTAGCAAGGCATTGTTGCTAGCATGTTTAGCATGAAGCTAGGTGTCGCTAGCATGTTGCTAGGCATTGCTAGCATGTTTTAACATATAACTAGGCATTTATAGCATGTTGCTAACATTCTGTTAGTTGTTGCTAACATGTATCTAGCATGTTTAGCATGAAGCAAGGTGTTGCTGCCATCAACACAGCTGACTGGACTGAGGAGATAATTTCCAACTCATGGCTTTGCAGCAAACATTTTATTACAGATTTGTTATTAACTCATATCATTATAATAATAGTGTAGCTAAGAATATTTCTGTATTTATGATGGCTTTGTGTCTTACTTTTGTTTAATCAATGATTATAACTAGGTATGTTACAAGCAATAGTGTACCCAAACATAGCTAGCTTTGAACCTGAAGGCTCATTTTATTCTATAACAGTTTGCCACACTAAAATCATGTTAACACACATATTGTTCAATTCTGTTGCACTCCGTCCAGCTAATGTGTGGCGATCGTGACTCTAAACCAGCCTACTTATACATGGCTTCCTCAACCAACCGAGTCAGGATGAGTCAATTCTAATAAAGTAGTTTTGCACATGCTTAGTTTAGTGCTTGTAATAAACATGCCGAAGACGTTTATTGTCTGTCTGCTACGGCTCACAGTAAAGTGATTAAACTCTGCAGAACATGCAGTTGCAGTAAAACTGCTCATGTGACCGCTAGGATTGATGATCCAGATCAGATGAAGTTTCATTACCTCTGACTCCTGTTTAAACCGGACCAGAGTTCTGGCCTGAACATCCTATGGATCAAGAAACCGCTTCATTTTCATCCCAGTCTGATGTCAGTGCGTTTGCGCAGTAACTCACCGTTACATTCACAGATACTGCAGCCCTTCCTGTTCTTCCTGAAGCCGTCACTGCAGCGTTTGTCGCACGTGAACGGGGGACACTTCACACAGCGACACATCTCACAACCGTGTTTGTTCCTCCTGAGATGAGAAACACCAAAATATGGGTCAATGATGTGACGTTCTTTTTTTTTGTCCAGATCTATTAAGTAAAAAAAAAAAATTACTTTAATACACCTCAACTATGATGAATATGTTTTCAACTTCTGAGTTCAAAAATGGGGAAAAATGTCATCCATTCATCCAAACTTTTTGGGGTCAAAAATGTCATGTGGTGTAACCATCCCGAGACAGTAACAAATATAAAAGCCTCATTAAAAGCTGGAATTTTTGAAAAAGAAGTGTTAGCATAAGTTGTTTTTGTTTTGAAATATTATTAATATTTGAAAAATCAGTCAGGTGGTGTAACCAACATGCAGTTGGCCATTTTGCGGTCACGTGGCAAGAAAACCACAAAACACATTTTTATGAAAAGGCACATTTTGATCAGGTCAAATTGAGTAACCCTAAGAAAACGTCTTAATATTCGTGACTCATAAATTCATAATATTAGTCTAAAAAAAATCCTTAAAAAATACATTGATAAACTTTAAAATGAATGATTAAGTTCTGTACACTCGTGTGTATTCAAGGTCTAAGGAAAGTATTTTATTACCCCTTAATTGATGGTTACACCACTTGACATTTTTGTGATTAAATCAATTATTTATTTATTTTTGGTAGACAATGCTATATATATGTTTTTCAAAAATGTATGAAACCAACATGGACATAAAAATGACATTACTTCGAACTTAATACACGTTTTTTGAACAACATTTGTAAAAGATTTTAATTTTTATCATCTCGGAAAACCATCAGCTTCTTTTGTAGTAACAATGATACAATTTTGAAACAGAAACCACCTGGAAAACAACATGTCTATACTGGCCCACAAACTAGACCAGCACTAACCAGCTTGAACCAGTAGGCAAACTCATTCTGGCCTCTATTGGCCTTTCCAGTGTGGTGATTAGCAACAGAAACACACTGCTAAGTTCAAACACAGTTAAACTTCTAAAGACACATGAAAGAACATTTCTCGATACCTAATAATAACAGATGACACTTTTATGATAATAACGTCGTGATTCATTAAGGTGTTCTGAGCAGAACCGTAAGTCAGAAAGGCGCGATACACCGTAACCAGACGCTCAACGGATCTTGAGGGCATCTGGTTGTGTTTTCCCCTGCAGTATATAAGCAGCTTTGAAGAGTCCAGATGAAAGAAATATGTAACAATTCTGATATCACACACACAATACTCCAGCATTAACACTGAACATCACCTCAGCTGACTTCTAGATATGACTGGAGTCCCTCCTTCAATGTAAGTCTATGGGGTTTTTCATAAAATAAAGCATGAGCTAGATGACAAATAACTATGCAATGAATACAGACTTCATGAGGGCTCCATACATCACTGATTAAACCTCATTAACCAGCACTGCATTGTTATCAGCCACAGTTAATTTTACTGTCAGACATTAATTAAACAAACCCTCACATCCCCTCGCCGTACAGTAGACACTCACTGCTGAGACAGCACACAGAGATCTACAGTACACAAACACAGAGGCGAGCGGCCCGTGACCCTGGAGTCCAGCTTTGTTTAAACTCGGCCGGTAGAATTTCACTTGGGACGACTGCTGACTCGACACGCATTCCTGCGGGCCTCTGCCAATGGGCCGCTCCATCCTATCAGGTCCGATGATGTTTTAGCCCTATAGAGAACGGGAAGCGATATAAGACCCCTTTTGTGTGGAGCCCGACGCTTTTGACTGTGAGAAATGTCACTATAAACAGACGCTCGATCTCTGACACTTGCACATCAAGCAAGACTTGAACTTTGTCTTCAACTCGGGTCTTATTCATCAGCTCTGTTGCGTGACATACTTAGACAGCATTGTAGTGTAGTGTACTGATTTGGACCAGGATTCAGAGCTTCAGAACCACAAATGAGGTATTTTAGAAACACAAGGGGTATCTTGCCATCTCCAAACACTCAAAGCCGAATATCATCTCCTGTTCTCGATGTGAGCCACTATAAACAGGGATTTCCTCCAGAGAGTGAGATGTAGAGACGCCACTGATCTTAGAGGATTCAGACTTCTAAAGGCTCCTCAGAAATGATCCAGGAAGCCCTGCGTCCCCTGAGGTATTCCAGATCTCAGGAATCTAATGAAAATCGATCCGCTCTGTCCTCTGTTGGGGATGCATGATTTAGAGATGAGTCGGAATCTCAATGCACTAACATAATTGAGGACGTGTTTGTGTCAATGTGTATTTGACCTTTGTTTTGAAACGGATGCATGGTCATGAAATGAAAGTGTTGACTCGGACGCAAGACGCTCTGAGGAGAAAAAGTGTCCAGATGTTTGACTAGGTTCAAGGGATTACAGGGGGCGATTTTCTCGAACACATTTTTAACCCCCATGTTAAGCAGCTTTTCACACTTGTAATTTTAAAAGAAGGTTAGTACCACTATGAGTTATGAAGCCCAGCTCTGGAGCAGAAGTCAGTCTGTGTTAAGAGTAGATATATTTAAACTTACACATATCCATACGGACAGGTCTTGCTGCAGGTCATGGGGCGACAATTTGGTACGCTACATTCACAAACTTCACAACCATAGTGATCTTTCTGATATCCCAGAGGACACTCCAGAGAACAGTATGAGGACAAAACAGGACAGGTATCATCTGAAAGAGAGCAAATAAGAAGATGTATTTTCATATACGCTGAGGTATATACACTGTACAAACATTGTCAGTGAAGAGCTGTGTCATAATGTTGTCTTGACAAAGCCACCATACTGTTATTCTACAAACTTGGTTTAGAATTATCTAACAGTCTGACTATCTATCTACCTATCTATCAATCTATCCAATGGTTTACCTGACAGTCTGTCTGTCCATCCATCCATCCATCCATCCATCTGATAGTCTGACCATCCATCCATCCATCCATCTGATAGTCTGACCATCCATCCATCCATCCATCCATTCATCCATCGGTTTACATGTCAGTCTATCTATCTATTTAGCCATCCATCCATCCATCCATCCATCCAATGGTTTACCTGACAGTCTGTCTGTCTGTCTGTCTGTCTATCCATCCATCCATCCATCTGATAGTCTGACCATCCATCCATCCATCCATCCATCCATCTGATAGTCTGACCATCCATCCATCCATCCATCCATCGGCTTACCTGACAGTCTGTCTGTCTGTCTGTCTATCTATCTGATAGACTGACCATCCTTCCATCCATCCATCCATCCATCCATCCATCCATCCATCCAATGGTTTACCTGACAGTCAGTCAGTCTGTCTGTCTGTCCATCCATCCATTCATCCATCCATCAACCCATCCGATGGTTTACCTGAGAGTCTGTATGTCTGTCTATCTATCCATCCACCCACCCATCCTTCCATTCAATGGTTTACCTGAGAGTCTGTCTGTCTATCTATCTGACAGTCTGACTATCTATCTATCAATCCATCCATCCATCCGATAGTCTATCCATCCATCCATCCATCCATCCATCCATCCAATGGTTTACCTGAAAGTCAGTCAGTCAGTCAGTCATTCAGTCTGTCTATCTATCTATCTTTGATAGTCTGACCATCCATTCATCCATCCATCCATCCATCCATCCATCCATCCATCCAATGGTTTACCTGACAGTCAGTCAGTCTGTCTGTCTGTCCATCCATCCATTCATCCATCCATCAACCCATCCGATGGTTTACCTGAGAGTCTGTATGTCTGTCTATCTATCCATCCACCCACCCATCCATCCATTCAATGGTTTACCTGAGTGTCTGTCTGTCTATCTATCTGACAGTCTGACTATCTATCTATCAATCCATCCATCCATCCGATAGTCTATCCATCCATCCATCCATCCAATGGTTTACCTGAAAGTCAGTCAGTCAGTCAGTCTGTCTATCTATCTATCTTTGATAGTCTGACCATCCATCCATCCATCCATCCATCGGTTTACCTGAGAGTCTGTCTGTCTGTCTGTCTAGTTTTACTTCCTGAAGAATGTAAACACTGTGACTCTTTAAAACATTTAGCTGTTTGTTTGACATATCAACTTCTGACTCAACCAATGGAAGACAGAGGTGGGGTAGAAGGGATGGTAACGGTGTTTGGGTTCTTCCTTCTCTTTAATTTGTTTCTTCAACACAAATTCCTGCATTTAATTCAGCTCAAACCAATACGTTTATCCTTATATGTATTACCTTGCACTTGCACTTTTTTAACAAAGACATAACAAACATCAATGTTATATTTGCATACTGAATTCCAACTGGTCGTCTTTCTTAAATCTATTTGCTTTCACCCATCTAATGTGTTTACATGCACACTAATGCGCTGAAAATGACCACAAATCAGCTTATTTAAAATATCCGACAATGCAAGAAAATGGTTTACATGAGACTTGAAATCATCCAGTTATTCTCTAATTTTGATGTCAAAACATAACAGTCATGCACACAACACTTGCGCACATTGGATAAGCCGGTAAGAACGCCTGTATAGGTGTTTACATGCAGTGTAAAATCGGGATAATGGGCATTCCGAAAAAGGAATGCCGTTTAATGCATTTACAAGACCACACACTTTGTCGGCTTATTATGCAGAATTGGTGTAAGAATGTGAATGCACTCATTGACTTTTCAGAATTGTATTATCTATAACCTAATTTTATTTGTGTTTATATCTGGTCTATAATTTTACCTCAAACTTTAACACTTATCATTTACTGCCTTACAAGAACAAGTATTCACTTCAGGTAATTAGTGCAACTGCACTTGGTGCTGCTAGTGCCACAGAAATTACACAATTCACCTCTAAAAAAAAAAATGTGATAGATTATTGCAAGTTTTTGAGAGCTTGCAGGCGTAATTATTTGGAACAGTTTACAAGCCCAGAAAAATGTGCCATGATGCCCAGATGTCAAACCAACCCCTGAGACCTGACTTCACGTGAGAAACAACCTTCAAACTTCAGAGAAGTCATGACAAGTGTTGTGCAGATTTGTGAGATGGATTAACATCTGAGATCATTATGTTTTTGACTCTCGTGTGTGTGTGTGTGTGTGTCGTGTGTGCGCGCGGAGTCTGTGTTTGCTTGTGTCGCGCGTCGCTGGTGCTTTCTCAAAACAAAAACTTGCAGTATTTTGGAAGCTGTTTGCACGCAAGCCGGTTCTCATGAGTTTTTGTGTGCATGTGTGTGTGTGTGTGTGTACTCACTGCTCACACACTGGCACAGCAGACAGCCACTGGGGTCCTGCTGGAAGCCGTATGGGCAGTCGTGCCCAGAGAGAGAGCAGTTCTCCAGCGGAGGGCACAGCAGCGGACTCACCGTCTCATATGACGGTTCTAGAAGACAAAATGAATAAAGGTGATAAATATAGTTCCCATTCACAATGCATTTTACTTACGTAACGTAAGACGGGATATTCAAGTTTTGCTAAAATGACATTAACATTATACAATAGCCCATGGGGCCTCTGTGATGTCAGCCTAAAAGGAAAGTCATTTCAGAGGCGGAGCAAGTGCTTGGATGAAAGATTACAAAGTCAAATATTTATTTATTTGGAAAAACGTGCACCAATGACTCATGCAAAATAAGGTCAGAAGCATACTTTATAAAAGATCACACATGCTTGACTAGCGCATTGCATATACATCTATAAATGGATGTTTCTTCAACTTGGGGCACATTATTGTCCCAGGTGTTGATTATTATTAAAATGAACTTTATTTCTTTTTCTTACAAGAAGGTCTCATTAAAACTGAATAGGAAACTTTTTACCAGGCCTTCATCATTATTTTGTTACTTTTCAAATGTTTTATGTATTATATATTTTATTTTCAAGTTTTAGCCTCGTCCCAGACCACGAGTTTCAATATTAAACTATGAAAATCCATTAACAAAATACAAATTATTTCAAGTTTAAAATTATGATCATATAAACAGAGTCATTTATTTAAGAGTATTTATTTATTTTGCCCCTAATAAAGTTTGTTCAAAAGTTAGTGTACTTGTTAACCAAGTGAACAAAAGTGTCAGTGAAGAGCATGAAATATGAAAAATCATGGGAAATATCACTTTTATTAGCGTCATTTCCAATCAAGCTGAAATTTTGCCAAATTATGTCACATTAAAAGTGTGAAAATATGATTTAATTTTGTGTATTTAGGATATATAACATGTTAACTATGAAATTAAGCTTTAGCAAGACAAAGCAGTGCGTCATTTTATTTAAAAAAGTGTTAAAAATGTCATTTCCATCAGCATCATTTCCAGCACAGAATACTATTAAATACAATACAGAATTTGAGATGTGCTGGAAATGACACAAATCTCTTGTGATGCATGAACACACACTGTTGCACATTGTTAGTAGACAAATTAAATCAATTATTAAGAGTGTGACATTTTTTTTAATGACACTTTACTTTCTAGAAATCCACAGTGATAAAAGTGCATTTAGTTAAATTAACACCAAAACATATAGAGAGTTTAAAGGAATATTCCCGGTTCAGTACAAGTTAAGCTCAGTCGACAGCATTTGTGGCATAATGTTGATTACCACCAAAATTATTCGACTCGTCCCTACTTTAAATGTGTGTTCCAGTGAGACACTTACAATGGAAGTCAATGGGGTCAATCTGTAAACATTAAAATACTCACTGTTTCAAAAGTATAGACACAAGATGTAAACAATATGTGTGTTAACATGATTTTAGCGTGATATAATCACTTACTAACCACATCTGTGTGAAGTTAAGGTCAATTTTACAACTTCGTTGCCATAACGATATAGTCAACCCTAAAACTCTAAAATGACTGTAAAAAAACTTCACAGCTCAAATTAATGTCAGTGCTGTAAGTGCATAAGCTTCACATTTCCACCTTTATCCTCTGCAACTCTGAACCATTTTTGGGCTGCCGCCAGCAATTTTTCACACTCAAATTTAAAAGCTTACCATTTACACATATTGTGGACTAACTGCCAAAAATTGGTCAAAATTTTTTCAGAACCAAAAAAATAAAATAAAAATAAAAAAACATATTTTTGTTGTCCTATACTTTTAAGCATTTAATTCTGGTTTTGTTCACCCAGTCTCCCTTCAAATATTCGTATTTTACTCCACTAGAGAGCAACTTCCATCACAATATACAGATCTGAAATGTAGGTGGCGCTCTAACGCATTTTAGCCCTCACAGATGTGCTCGTCCATAGACATTCAGTCTAATTTTCAGTTCAAGCACCACTCTCGTTGTTTCATCAAATATCTCGGCCTCTGTGTGGACTAGAAGCTCAATCTAGGTGTCATTAGAAAGACAAGATCCCTGTTGCGATGATATATCAACTTTTATCATCATTAGTCAATAACATATATTTCTGATGATTTGTTTAGCATGTTTTTCCTGCTGGATGGCATATTTTATTCTGGACATCTAAGATATAACATTGGATTATTCAGCCAAGCAAGCTCACAGACAAGTAAACAATGGCTCATTTTTTAGAGAACTTCCTAATGCAAAATCAGATATAAAGTTGTTAGCTATTTAGGGCTTATAGCAGCAGTTATCAGAACATAGAAGAGACATTTGTAGTTGATGACTTACAAAAATCATCTTTCACCATGTGATTCTTTTGAAAATCTTTTAAACTGTGGTATTAGTGCAACAAAATAAACTATAAAGTGAAGTTCCTTGGAATGAGAGCTTTCATTTGATATATGACTTGTCCATTTAAGTGCTATTTTAAAGACTTTTATATTCATATTAATATTTCTACCACATTACCACTAGGTGGCGCTTATTTACGACACAAATGTTTTAAGGTCTTATTTTGTTATTGTAAGTAAAATAAATGCAGAAGTGATGGTTATCGCTGAAAATTTCAGATTCTAAGCTTTCAAGCGATACCACAAATGCCTGACTTATGTATACGTGGACTTGAGCGTTTTAAGTGTACATTTTTTTGCGATATAGCACCCCCTTTTGGACCCGCCGGCGGGTCCTACAGTTGAAGAGGTTAAAACCCTGCAAAAACTGGCCTCATTCACTTTGTTCCATTGTAAGTTCCTTACTGGAACTTTGATTTTTGCTGTTTAGTTGACCTGAGAGACAAATGTGTTCGTAAATTATGCTAATGCCCACTATAGCGCCTCTTGTGGACATGCTGAGAATGCAACAAATACTTAAGGTACATAACATCGCATTTTCACAAAATCGAGCATGCGTAGCTGTTAGTGTTTGCGGGCTCGATTTTCTACTTCCAGAGTGTGTTAGATAAGTGTGTTAGATGTTTAGCTATGATGTAAACTGCTCAGATATTTCTGGTAAATACATCCTGATGTGTTCGACTACTTCAATGCCACAAGAACCGTGCGTTGAAGAGAAACACTCGTGTGCTGTTTGGCACACAGTATTTGAGCCACTCCTGGGGGTCTCATGTTCCTAAACAGCATCCTGGTGCAGTGTTAACTGCAAACAGAAGTGTCCAGTGTCCAGTGATTACACATAAACGCAGCTGCAATTACCAGCCATCCTCCTGATCTGACAGCTTTGATGAACGAGTACCCGCTCACATCGTTTAAAATTGCCGCATGAAGCATGCTAGCATGAACAAAAGCACTGCTTTTCCGATTTCTTGTTGAAAACATCACCGCTTCTGTCATCTGAAACACAACCTTCTAACCTCAAGAAGGAGCTTTTGTCGAGTGCAACACTAATGGAATGCCACATGTGCCATTGGCACAGATGCAGCTAAAGAGGTGCAATTAATTATTCTTCCCAGAAGAAATAATAATCCATCATTAAGAACAGCAGGTGGCTTCCATTTAGCTGGTTGGAGCAGTAAAAGTTAAAGCTTTTGTAGTCTATAGGACGCCTACAGTTGTGCACTATTGAGTGGACATAAGTGGAACGCATGTTTAAAGATTTAATTGGCTGTTCATTCAATAAATCTCCGGCAATATCCGCAGCTACCTTTAAACAGACACAGATTTCAGCTTAGAGACAGAACTGAGCCTGTGGTGGACTTACAGTGCAGCGTTTTAACCGACTTATATCTATATCTATCTATATCCATAACTATGCTTTGTTGCGTGGTGTGTATTACACAATCTATAGACTATATATAGACTACACTGTATATAGACTATCTATATAGTTATATGAGGTAATAGACTCTCTCTCTCTCTATGTGTGTGGTCGTGTTTGACCTTGGGTTAGAACCCCAACTGAAGGGTTGCGATCTTTGAGACTTTGTTTTGAATACTTTGAATAGTTTGAGACATCTTGACACGTTTCCTCTGTGAATGATAGACTTTTACAATGTTTGTGCTGAAGTGTTACTCTTTCAGTTTGTGTAATGGTCATTATGTCGATGAAGATGCAAGAATAATTATCACTGGCTTGATTGCTGAATCTGCGTATCACGTCAATTTCCCAAACGCTGACAGTATTGTAACGGTTTACATTAGCATGTTACAAGTTGTCAAGAACTTGTTCGTACCCTCACAGAATGGGCAGCACTCTCCAGGGATTTTAACGGGGTTCTGGCAGCTCTGTTTGCAGGCCATCGCGGTACAGTGAGGTTCTCCGTCCACACACTGACAGAACGTGCAGTCGTCTTCTTTCCACTGTTCGTCGTGAGCTCGCAGTTTATGATCCATCCAGCAGCTCGCCTTCATGCTCTCCACTGACAACAACTCCACATCTACAGACACAAATTCACACAATGTCCTGAAAAAGGTGTTTGCATGACAAAAGAGCAAGGAAAAATAAATGGTTATTATTCCGCAACAAAAGTAAGGAACCTCCATTACAAAAACGATTACCATATAACTGTATTTACACAATACTCCAACTTACTGTATACCAGAAGGCATTAGCAAACTTCCAATTGGGCCTCAAGATGAGTTATACAGTATGAGCTATATTATAATAATCTAACTTGCTATAAGAAATCCTAAAACCAGCTAAAAATCAAGATGCACCATATGTAAACTGTACAATTGTTATTGGTCAAGGATCAGTTTCCTTATCTCAAACTCAAACATTAATTACAAGTGAGAAGAGAAAAACTGACTCTATATCAGTGGCCATGGCTTCATTTTCTGAAATAACATACAGTTTTTAAAACAAATGTTAAATAGTGTAATTCCTGGATTAAAACCTATTTTAGATTATAGTAGCATTGAAAACGAGTTTATCCAAGTTTGTATAGTCATAGTTAAATTTGTCGATTTAAATACAATTGAAAGATTTTTGTTGTGTATTTTATAAATATGTATTTTTACTAGGGCTGTCAACTGACTAAAATTTTAGTCAAATTAATTACATGGTGTGGCGATTAATCGAATTAATCGCAATTAATTGCATATATAAATATTTGCTGAGAAAGCCCTTCAAATAATATTTCAATATACAGTATAATGATTAAACAATTATAAATCGTTATATTTAAACAATTACAAATAATATATAATATATATAACGTAATGCATTTTAAATATTCAGACAATTAAAATGCATTACATTATTGTGGCAGAGGAATCAAGCATTAAAAAAGACAATACAAAAAGTGGCTTTAGAATGCAATATATTGTTTATTTGCATATTATTAAACATAAGCCAATCATTGGTCTACAGTTCACAGCAATCCATTTTGCAATTGAATTTGTCAATCAGTCCGAGATTTATTATACGGACGCGTCAATGTACACCTGCGTCAGACGGACGCTTTTGGACCGTCTCACTTTGGTTGCGTCGCATCATAAACGTACTATTTTTAGGTGGCTGTGTCAAGTTTAACGTAGTTTAATTTTTGTTCTCCATCAAGCTGTGTTTTGAACGCATGAACACGTCCTTGTGTCGTGCTGTCTGCTGAAAGTTTGGTTTGTTCTCTGTATAAGCTGCATGTTGCCTACACAGCTGGAGTTTCTTTTACTGCCCCCTGGAGAAAACAGGTGGTACTACAAGCTTGAACTGCTCAGGAATCTTCCTTTTTACGGTTTATGATTAACTGTGTACATTTTTTTATGCATTATTTTTTTATACAATTAATCACACTGAATCAACGTGTTAAATCAACAGCCCTAATTTTTACACACATTATCTGTGGAATTACAGCTTCAAATTTTCATATTAAGAAGAAATTCAGAACTCTGAATACAAATCTCTCACATACAGATCTCAGAGATTCAGATCATAAACAAATTAGGCCAAAGGTCAAGCAAAGCTAGGTTATTTACTTGGTCCAACCAGTGGTCAGCATATATATTTAAAAAAAAAAGAACACTGGTTTAGATTAATAAATGCTTTAGGGGGTCTGGGTATCTCAGCGAGTATTGACACTGACTACCACCCCTGGAGTCTTGAGTTTGAATCCAGGATGTGCTGAGTGACTCCAGTCAGGTCTCCTAAGCAACCAAATTGGCCCGGTTGCTAGGGAGAGTAGAGTCACATGGGGTAACCTCCTTGTGGTCGCTATAATGTGGTTCTCGCTCTTGGTGGGGCGTGTGGTGAGTTGTGTGTGGATGCCGCGGAGAATAGCGTGAAGCCTCCACAAGGTGGTGTGTCTCCGCAGTAACGCACTCAACAAGCCACGTGATAAGATGCACGGATTGACAGTCTCAGATGCGGAGGCAACTGAGATTCGTCCTCTGCCACCTGGATTGAAACGAGTCACTACGCCACCACGAGGACTTAGAGCGCATTGGGAATTGGGCATTTCAAATTGGGAATAGAAAAAAAATAAAAAATAAATAAATGCTTTAAAAAAAAATGTGTCCATTGTAGTTCTTGTTAACTATTACATTAACTAAAGTTAACATATACAAACTTATTACATGGGTCTCTGGAATACTCAATTATGACTGGTCAATGGCGCCACCTAGCGGTCTGATTTAGCTGTCAGTTTTCCCAGATTACGGTGCGATCTCTTTAAGTAAACTTATAAAATTATTTCAACTGAAATAAATGTTTAATGTCCATTGATTTATTTGGTAAGTAGTCTTGTAATAAGCAGGATAATGAGCAGTTAAGCCCAAACTATACTTCAGTTGTCCGTGTTGCTCTGCGCACAGTATACATGACGCAAATTTCGTCGTCAGCACAGTCAACGCGGACTGTCCTCGTGCGGCACCTCGTCTGTGCACATTGTCGGCACATACGCCAGTCGTTGACTGTACTAAAAGAGTATCACAAAGCAGTCATAGTGCGCATGCATCAAAAGTGTTCGTATTCGCTTGCGGTCAAAAGAGTATACATTGAAAGGCAACGTGGTCGACCGGAGTACATATACCTGGGGACAGTCCAACAAAACTTGGAGGCGTAATTCAACGGTTCAGCTATTTCTTTCTTTGCACATAATTACGTAATGTCAACGCAAATCAATATTTTATATCCATTTATTTATTACATTATAACAGCCGGCTGGCTGTACATTATTCCTTATAATTAGTGTACAGTGAAACCACATATTTTGGCAATATAAAGTCTGCAGTGACACAAAGTAAAAGAAACACATCCAGCAAAGAAAATTAATGATTTCTCACTGTCTGAAAACACTATGTTCAGCATCTTCAGCTTCCATGTGGCATCAATGTATGAATGCAGTAATGGACACAATGCTTTTATTAAAATGTAAAAATGGTTTGTGCCGGATGGGTCTGTCGGGGTGACGCAAGTAAATAACCCAGCTTTGCTTGACCTTTGGCTTATTTTGTTTATGATCTGAATTTTTGAGATCTGAATTTTTGAGTTCTGAATTTCTTCTTATGCCATGAATGACATTAGCGTTTGGGGTCTGTAATGTAAACAAAGACTGTAAGGCTTCTGTACCTATACAGACGGGACAACATTCACCCTCTGGAATGTAGAAGTTATCACAGTCCAGTTTGGCACACTCGGCTTTAGTGCAGAATGATATTCCAGCCCGACACTGACAGAGCCAACACGAGTCCATCCGATACACATCACCATCAGCAAAATCCTTCCCGTTATGAACGCACCGCGGAGAATCTGCAAAACACAGAGATTTCTTCAGTGTGGTTGACAAATGAATCAATTGCTTACAATTATACATGGCAAACGTTTTAGCCTTTTATTAACCCTTTAAGCTCTGAAGGTGTTTTCAAATATTTCCTGTTTCAGTGGCATACCCAAAATTAAAGGCTTATAACTCAACAAAAAAAAAAAAAAAAAAAAAAAGAGGGTCAAGTGTTTGGTATCATCGTAAAGAAAACTTTTCACATTTTTTAATGATATAGATTATGATACATTCTGAGACTCTCAGTTTAAGAAACTGCTAAAAAAAAAAAAAAAAAAAAAAAATTTGTCTGCTTTGACATTATATATCTGCATGTAAATAAGGTGGCTCCGAAAAACTGCTTTTGTTTTGTTCCCAATCATGCCAACTGTATCTGAGATACAGTTGTGTGATGATACGACAAAGCAATGCAAAAGTTATAGCATTACAAAAATAATTTATCAGTGTCCAAAAGCCTCTCCAAACAAATAAAACAATAATTGTTCATAAGAACTAATTACACATGCAAACACAACAATGACTAAAGGTTTGCATAGCATGCAGACATGATTTTAGTAATGAGATTTCACAGAATGAGTTTCATTCTGTGTCATTTGAGTCATCATTGAGTCTGTGTCATGTATTTGGCGCCATCTCCTGGTGGCCATATGTAACATTGTGCTTCATGTGGATTATCTAATGATCTATACATCTGATTATCTTGTGTGTGGACTCGTTTGAAAGATAATCGCCTCCTCTAAATAATGGCATATGATATTTGATATTGAAGTTATAAGTGAAAATGCGGCATATAGCAACACCTACATAATTGTCAAAGACATATATTTAGCTATTACTCGCTATATTTTTGTCTGTGAGTAAAACAAATAGGCTGGTTGCATTCTACTCGTTAAGAGCTTTCCAACAACATATGACACATGACTATTTGATCAGTTTAATGTTTTTATTGATAACACAAATATGTATAGTGCACATTTATAAATTATCAAAACAGAACACTTCTGATTTATCTGCAAATTTCAAAGCACTTGTTCAGTTTTGGTCATAATGTCTACATGCATTGGAAAGTAGAACTTCTAATCTTTCAAACGATATCTATTTTGTGTTGGTCAAGACTGTAGTTATCAATATTTTGACGGTTTATTTATTTTTTTGTTGCTGGCCCATCCGAGCTTAAAGGGTTAAACTAAACCCAAACTAACCCCCCCCCCCCCCCCCCCCCACACACACACACACTGCGGCCGATATTAGTGAGCTCAGCACTTTTGTGAAGCCTTCAGCGCTCCATCCAAACAATACTGCCAACTCCAGCTGGAATTCTCAGCACTGGCATGTGAAGCCGTGTGTAATTGGTGCTCACTCACGCAAAAACACACACTTACACATAGAAAAACAGCAGCCGAGGCCAAGTATGCTCTGCAGACTGCAGACGGACAGAGTCACGTCTCTGCAATAACAGACGGAAAGCTTCTCTGTCTCCAAACCGCACCGCAAAATGCACAATAGCTACTGTACGGATCATTAACGATCCATACAAATTCCCTTCGCTGAAGCACGATATCTTCAGAGAGCCCAGGATTAAATCATACATCTTCTCTAGATCAGACTATAGTACTACTGTGTTTTTATCAACATGTACCATAGTAATATTTTGTCTTCAAGGAACAGTTTACCTAAAAAATTGTAATTCTTTAATCATTTACTGTATGACTTTAATATCTTCTGCCAAAAAACAAAATAAAAAATATTTTAAGAAGAATATTTCAGCTCTGTAGGTCCATACAATGCAAGTCAACAGGGTCCAAAACTTTTAAACTCCAAAAAGTACATAAAAACAGCACAAAAGTAATCTCTACGACTCCAGTGGTTAAATCCATGTCTTCAGAAGTGATAAGTCCTTTTCTACTACAAATACTTCTCCCTGCCCAGTAGGTGGCAATATGCACAAATAATGAGATACACCATAAACAAAAAAAATGTGAAAGTGAAAGTGGAGATTTACAGTAAAAAAAGGCCTTAAATATTGATCTGTTTCATCGCTTCTGAAGACTGGATTTAACAACAAGAGTCGTATGGATTACTTATATGCTGCCTTTATGTGCTTTTTGAGCTTCAAAGTTCAATTTCTGTGAGAACTATTACTTTAAGTCTAGTTTTGGTTTTCTGGTCAGTTTATCATGTCTTTTATTATAACTTTTATTCTTGACTAAAGATCATCCGATAGCGGATTATGCCAATACCAATAACAAAGTTTGTGGAAAAGGCTGATAACTGATTAATTGGCCGATACATTTTTTTTTTTAATCGATTTATAGAATGATGAAACATTTCTTAGTCTTTCCTTACTATAAAGGGCACAGACATTGAGGCTACAAGAATCCAAAATTAATAAACTCCAAAAAGCAGTTTAGTGTGCAACCAAAGTCCCAATAAAAACATTAAGATTTGGTGCATAATGCTGGACTTTTAACTATTAACAAGCCCGAAATATACCGGGGACTTGGCTTCATTACAATTAGTAATTACCAAATGAAGCTTTTTATAGCCTATATATTCACCAGATGAAGAGATTTGTGTGTATATATATATATATATATATATATATATATATATACACACACACACACACACACACACACACACTGTATATTCCACAAGGTGATGTTTATTGATGAGGAATAAAAAAATAAAATAAATCAAAACTATCGGCAACTATCGGTAGAGAATTTTGCTGATAACCGATAGTTCCAAAAAGCAAGTATCGGCACCGATTAATCGGTCAAACCGATATAACGGTCTACCTCTATTTTTGAAATTATTTATTCCTATTTCTATTATGATTACTATTATCATTGCTGTTATTATTATTAGAGGTCAACTGTTAGTGGATTTTGCCGATACCTATAACTAAGGTGGTCGAATAGACCGATTAATCGTTTGATAGTTTTGAAAATCGATTTATATAATGTTAAAACAATTACTTAAGACTTCTCATACTACAACAGGCACAAAAAAGAGGCTACAAGAGTCCAAAATGAACACAATTCCAGATTCAGTCTATTATGCAACTAAATCCTAATAATAGCTAGAAAAATTAAGGACTTTTAACTATAAACACGCCCGAAATACACTTACTTATTTCGGGACTCTTATTTTGAAATGATGGAGAATTGGCTTAGTTAGAATGCTCTATATTTAAGTATTTACTAAATTAAGCTTTTGCAGCCTATATTCACCAGATGAAGGATTTTATATATCACTAGGTGACATTTATTATTAGTATTCACAAGAAAGTTTGAGACACGATGTATGTGCCACGGGTCACGTTTCTATATAGTCGCATTTTGCCGATAACCGATAGTTCCAAAAAGCAACTATCGGCACCGATTAATCAGTAAAACCGATTTATCAGTCTAACTCTAATTATTATACTTAATGTTTTTTGTTTTTTTTGGCTGTCTTACTGTTGTACAGTACTTCGGCTCAATGTCTGTTGTTTTTATATGTGCTCTAAAAATAAACTTGACTAATATCATGGTTTAGTGGTAATACATTTCTCTGAACTGGAACCATGGTAATATGTTTTTTGAGACATATAAAATGGTTTTACCATGTGTTTTGGACTACTACCATGGTACTGAAATATCTCTGATGCATCATATAATGGTTACATATGACATAAATATGAACCAGTCTGCTGGTCAAAAAGGGTTCATATTTATGCTGCTATAAGCCTCTTATAAACTTTTAGTATTTGATATGGTGATTCAGCATCTGTGAAACATACTGCATACTATGTTTACAGATCCAAACGCAGCCCTTATATCAGTTTAACTTCAGCTAGATCATATATAGCAGACGGACCAAGAGAACAGAAATAACAGTGGGATTTACTCTTACTTTCTTATCAGGAGCAGACCTCTGGAGAGAAATATCTTGCTCAGGGACACTGTGATAAAAGGTAAATAAGGTGACAGTTTGTGGGTAACAACCAAACCAGAAACCTTCTCTTGGCATTCACCTAGTATGTAGTTTAACTAAACAAAGCAACACAAAAGTGTCTATACACATACATGTGTTAAAACGAACTGTAACAATTATTTTCCTATTTAACCCCTTAAACTCCACGGACCTGCCAGCAGGTCCAAAGGGGGGCGCTATATCACAAAAAAACGTTTACGTTTAAAACATTAATGTCTCTGTATACGTAAGTCAAGCATATGAGGTATCGTTTGAAATCTCAGAATCTGAACTTTTCAGAGATAACCATCACTTCTGCATTTAAGTTACTTAAAATAACAAAATAAGGCCTCAAATCATTCGCGTTGAAAATTAGCGCCCCCTAGAGGTAATGGGGTATAAATATTTATATAACAATAAAAGTCCTTCACATAGCACTTAAATGGACAAGTCATATATCAAATGAAAGCTCTCATTCTCATGAATGTGACTGTATAGTTATATAGTTTGTTGCCCTAATACCACAGTTTGAAAGATTTTCAAAGAATCACAAGGTGAAATATGATTTCTGTCATCAAATACAAATGTCTCTTTTATGCTCCAATAACTATTGCTGTAAGCCCCAAATAGACAAAGATATATTAAAAGATTTATATCTGCTTTTACCTTAGGCAGTGTTCTACAAAATAAGCCATTTTTTACTTGTCTGTGAGCTTGCTTGGCTGAATGTTATATCTTAGATGTCCAGAACAAAATATGCCATCCAGCAGGAAATGCTTTCTAAACAAATCAGAACAGAAAAATAAGTTTTTGACTATTGATGATAAAATATCATCGCAAAGGGGAGGTTCTCAGCTTTCTAATGACACCTAGATTGAGCTTCTAGTCCACTCAGAGGCCGAGATATTCAATGAAACAATGAGGGTGTTGCTTGAACTGAAAATTAGACTGAATGTCTATGGACGAGCACATCTGTGAGGGCTAAAATGCGTTAGAGCGCCACCTACATTTCAGATCTGTATATAATGATGGAATGTGATAGAGAAAAAAATATTTTTTTCTAGTGTTTTCTGCCATCTAGTGGAATAAAATGAGACTTTTCAAAGTGAGGTAGAGTGAACAGAACCAGAATGACATGTTTACAAAATTAGGACAACAACAAAAACTTTGTTTATCATAAGATTATAAACACATTTAATATTATTTATGAATAATTTAACTCTTTTTCCATTTTTCCATTTGGGGGGGTTCTCTGAAAAATTAGACCAATTTTTTGCAATTAGTCCACAGTGTGTGTGAATGGTGAGCATTTAAATTTGAGTGTAAAAATTGTGGGCAGCAGAGTTTAAACCTGTCAATCTAGGACCACCAATGGGCACCAATAACCCACAAGAATATGCGCTCAATGGATCTAAAGTGCGCTCATTTTTACCGTCATAACATCGATCATGAAGCATTTTATGAAGCATTTCAAAGAACTACAGATTGAACCATACAGATCAAAGTTTGAACATTCCCTGGGAATTGAACCCATGTCTCTGGCATTGCAAGCGACTTTGCTATATTAGCTGAGTTACAGGAACACACTTGATCCCTAGTGTCTACCATCAACATAGGCAGCTACCTAACAAGGCTCAAGACATACACACACACATTCCCATAAGTGACCTGTTGACCCTTCCCATCATGCTCTGTTGTATCTTCACACTGGTGCATAAGCAGTTTTCTTGCACTCGTCGTGTCTCTCTGTAAATCCATTATTTCCAGGCGGCAGCACACATTGACCGGCGGGCCGAGAGGCCACAGCGGGAATTAAGACCGTTGGTAAACAGAATATTTGCCGCTAGCGCAGAATAAACACAGAAGCCCTTTCTCACTGACTCCGCCCATTTCTCACACCTCATCACTTCCTGTCTTTCACTGCTCTCATGTGCAAAAAAAAGTGTGTTTCATACAACTAACAGCCAGTCAGAACATATTTGATGTTTAACACACAGCTGAGTGAATGGATTATTAACGGTAACTTTTAAACCTTCAAAGACAGACCTACCATGAGGTCCGATGTTGCTAAGCCATCAGTTTGCATTTTTTCAACTTAAAAATATCATGTTTAATAGCAGAATTCCTGGTGAAGAACTACACTACCCATGATCCTGAAAAGATCCACCAATTAGAGAAGTGCATCAATAGAGCTCCGCCCACTCCAATGATGCACTGTGAATGACACAATCGAATCGCTCTCCCTACACTCTCAAACTACTTATATATTTGTAAATAAATTAAAATATATTGTTTCAATAGTTTTATATATTTCCACTGTTTTTAACACAATGCTTCATGGGATTGTAGTTCATTCCCTCATTAAAGACATTAAGTACACAGTCTGTATCTGTATCTGTATTTTTGTATGATTTTTAAATACTTTTTTTGCTTCAAATCAAAGGTTGTAAATGTCGTGCTTCACCTCGGAGTTGGATAGTTTGGTTCATGGCACACAACTCTTTTATGAAATCCCTATGGAAAAATGAATGGGAAAAATACTTCCAGAACAAAGATGGGCAGCCACTGTTGTGCTCTACTGCACTTTTGGTTCTACCGTTGTGCTCTCTAGGTGTCTTTACCTCTCTGGCAGGTGTAGTTGTGGCAACAGTCTCCTGGCGCTCCAGTGCCCTCTCTCACCAGCACGGCTCTGTGCCCGCTGCTACAGTCTGGAGGGGGCGGGCACTGGGCACAAGTGCACTGAGCGGATAATGTCGGGCAGCAGTCTGCAGGAGGTGTGTAGCTGCGGGTCAGTACTGAATCAGGTGGGCACTCGGGGGTGGGCAGAGGCGGGCATGAGACTCCTTCACATTTCTTGTCCTCTGAGACAAACACACACAAACAGAGAATGTAAGACATCATGTAATGGAAACAACGGGTGCTGAAGCGGAAAAATGCTCATTCATAGAGCTGCTGTTACAACCACTTAATTAGGTGTGCAGACCGAGAGAGAGACAGGCAAACACACTTTTCTTTGTACTTCACACTCCGACAGCTCCAGGGCTGATATCTCATTAGTCTTTGGCTGTGCTTCAGCTTGGCTTAGTTTTAAAGGGATACAGTACCCAAAAATGAACTTTACTCACCCTCATGTTGTTTCAAACCTGTGTGGAACACATAATTAATGAATATCCTGGTACATCTATTCAATACATTGGCAGTTAATAGTGACTCACGATGAAGCTTAACAAAGGACTAAAAGTATCATTAAAGTAGTCCATGCATCTTGTGCAGCACTTTCCAAGTCTTTTGAAGGTATATGATAGGTTTTGGTAAGAAACAACCCTAAATGTAAGTCATGTTTCAGTGAAAATCTTTATGTTGCATGTTTGGGGCCTGGGTAGCTCAGCGAGTGTTGCCGCTGACTAACACCCCTAGAGTCACGAGTTCGATTCCAGGGCGTGCTGAGTGACTCCAGCCAGGCTTCTTAAGCAACCAATTGGCCCGGTTGCTAGGGAGGGTAGAGTCACACGGGGTAACCTCCTCATGGTCGCTATAATGCGGTTCTCGCTCTCAGTGGGGCGCGTGGTGAGTTGTGCATGGATGCCGCGGAGAATAGCGTGAAGACTCCACACGTGCTAGGTCTCCGTGGTAACGCACTCAATAAGCCACGTGATAAGATGCGCAGATTGACGGTCTCAGACAAGGAGGCAACTGAGAATCGTCCTTCGCCACCCGGATTGAGGCGAGTCACTACGCCACCACAAGGACTTAAGAGCGCATTGGGAATTGTGCATTACAAATTGGGGAGAAAATCAGAAAATAAATAAATAAATAAATAGATGTCAAATCAGTACTCAAAACATCCTACACAACAGCACAGAGCAGACACCACAAGACTAATTAATGATTATAAAATGAACCGTTTACAAACAAACCCAGCTGCATAGTTCAGAATCCTCATATCGACTGCGGTGACGGGAAAGAAACAAAACTATATTGAAGCCGTAATGAAGTTGCATAACAGCAACATCTTCCAGAATTCAGTGGCTTTGCTGATGGACTTTCCAGGCTTCAGTTCCGCCCAACCCTGTAACCTGACGCTGGCTGACGCTGTCCCTGTACTGACACTCACACAGCAGTAAGAACCAATCACACCTCTCAAATACCAGTTTGAATCCTGGATAATCAGAAATAACTAGAGACCCAGTGCACTGGTGTGCTCACAGCCGACACACACCGTGTCAGTTCAGAATAGTTTTCTGGGTCACAGAGACAGTTAATTAACAGCAAATTACCTTACGCCAAAAAAGAGCTACGGCTGGTGTACAGAACAGAGTTTGTGTGAGCTTGTGTTGCGCACTGGGGAAAATCATATTTGTGTAGGAAATGTGACTGGTGCGATTGAGCCGCAGAAGCCACTGAATAAATACTGCAGTAGACTACAGGATCTGTACTGTAGTATTTACTTTAGCTCGATTCGACACAAAGCGCACATTGATCAACTTCCTCTCTGAATATTGTCGTTGAGGAAAATGACGCTCACGTTAGCGGCAGAAACGCTGGCTGAATTAGCTTCTGTACTTCACCTGAATGAATTCATTTAGACACTTTGAGGTATTTGAATGGCAATCATAAAGTACAGTGATATTACCATGTTTTTTGACATGTACCAATTTACAAATTTACCAACTATGATCATTTTAATGGGTTACGTTCTCATACTACCATGATGATTACACCATGCTGTTATTTAAAGTACTTGTTAATAACATGCTTTATAAATCATAATCATTATCATATGGTATATATCAAAATAACATGGTATTACCATGTTTTTTTCTTTTCTTTTTGACATATTAGAATAGAAACACCATGATTTTTCAGACAGTTTGATGACAATAATACCATGGTGTTGAAGTACCTCAATCATTACCATGGTAATACCATCTAGTATCATCACTGTGCTATGGTACCACCATAGCATTTTGTTGTTGATTATTTTATGCCTTTAAACTGTACACAGGAAATAAAATCACAAATGAAATCTCTTTAATATTTCAGTTGTTTCGCAAAGACAGTATGGCTGCAACTAATGATTATTTTGATAAGCGATTATTAGAACGATTATTCGGCGATTATTGCAACGATTAATCATTAGCTCTTAACCGATTATTCAGTTTGCGCTCCAACTTAAAATGTTGTATTAAACGTGCTTACTAACAATAAAAAGGACAAAATCATAACTTTTTTTTCTCCCCAATTTGGAATGCCCAATTCCCAATGCGCTCTAAGTCCTCGTGGTGGCGTAGTGACTCGCCTCAATCCGGGTGGAGGACGAATCTCAGTTGCCTCCACGTCTGAGACCGTAAATCCGCGCATCTAATCATGTGACTTGTTGAGTGTGTTACCACGGAGACACAGCGCATGTGGAGGCTTCACGCTATTCTCCGCAGCATCCACGCACAACTCACCATGCGCCCCACCGAGAGCGAGAACCACATTATAGCGACCACGTGGAGGTTACCCCATGTGACTCTATCCTCCCTAGCAACCGGGCCAATTTGGTTGCCAAGGAGACCTGGCTGGAGTCACTCAGCATGCCCTAGATTCAAACTCGCGACTCCAGGGGTGATAGTCAGCGTCTTTGCTTGAAAATATATTTTTAATATTATATTCAACATTCTCAGATAAAAAATTTTTTCTTCTGCAGTATAGCTGCTAAAGTAAATGAACATTGTTTTAATGGAGTTTTAGATATTTATATTGGAAAACAAGCCAAAACAAAAACAAATCAAAAACGTATTTTGTTTCAGTGTATAATGGGGTGAAGAATACCCTCTCTCACATTTCTGTTCACTTCAATCCATCTTTAACTCACAAACAACAAACTCTCTATTATTAATAAAGCTGTGCTATTGTATCACTGTACAATAGCACCTTTTTATAGTAATACAGTAAAAACATGATTGTGTTACAATATATACAATGGGAACAATAAAAGTACAACACCCGGATGTGTTACAGTGATGATAATTGATCAAATGTGCTCAAGTGTCCTGAAAATAATGTTACAATACAAACAATCTTAATGGTCCTAAATGTAGGCTTCATTTTTATAATGCAAAATATAATTTAATTGTTTTCATATTGATTTGGGGTTAAATAAGACCCTGATAATATCAATTGTGTATTAACTTAAACATTTCTCATCAAACACTTTCAAGAGCAAATGATCCGAGATACCCACATTCATTTTATACCTCTATTCCCTTACGGCCCACAGTGTGTCAACAATTGTTTCCGCTTGTTTATTTTTATTTCTCCCGAGGAATTTTAGGACAAACATCTGATACAAAGTCCCCCAAGTCTCCTGAGAAATGACAGAGCAACCTTTGAGCAATTAACTTGAGAGATTTGTGGCAGTATTAATCAGAAATGTAAGTTTTCTAAACAAACATCCTCATTAGCAAATCTACACGTCCCATTAGTCTCATTATGTAATGTTTTCATGTGTGTCATTGTGTTAATATGTATGCAAATTGATTAAATAATGAGCATCAGAGGTCAAACCAATCGTAGCTTTGTGTACTGTCATTCAAATGTCCAGACGGAATTCATGCCGTCTGTCTCAAAGTCTGATGTTTAAGATATTCTGATGGCTAGTGGGAGCAAACACAATAGGACTGGAGTAAATGTGGTATGAATTCAATAGCGGATCTATTTTACTATTATTTAGGGTCTGTTTGGATCTCCGCCACGGGTAATTAGCTATTCATCAGTAATGCGAGAACTCTAACCAACACAGTGGTGTCTGTTCTCTCGTGTTGGGCAAACAAAAGCACAAAGCCTTCATTTGAGGTGCTTGATAAATTCAGACCTTAAATGGTTTAAATGTGTCACAGCAGAGCGTTGTAATAGTACAGAACGCCTAGCAACACTAATGTTGCGTCTGGGCAGCACACGCGCTCGTAAACCCTCAAGGTTTGCGGAAATTGGTTTTATAAGCCGCAGAAAGGCCCTTTGTAAACAATGCATATATCTGCCATCTCAGACGCTCTTTCATGAAAGTGAAGCGGCTCTTTGTAAACGTGTTTTCCTTTTCGTGGAGGGCACAAGGGGGACAGTCTTCCTCCAGAGCACGCTGCTCGCGGGCAGAGGAGGCTGTGTTGACAAGCAGCGTTTACTCATGGAAAAACTGTACAATGTGCGCTCTGTTCAGAGACTGACTTTGGATGCTAGTCAGAGCAGAACAAAGGCGTCTCAGTCCGGCAGTCCCTGTGTGTGTGTGTGTGTGTGTGTGTGTGTTTTTTTTTTTTTTTGGGGGGGGGGTCCTGTGATTTAACATCGATTTTCAGTATAATTCACATGAAGAGAAACAATGAGCCGAGTTTCTCACGTAGTACGAGATGTCTGGCAAATTTTAAGAACAACTGAAACTGTAGGAAAACCTTCTGCTTTATGATATTGAGTGTCAGAATTATTCACTCCAGTGATGTTTTCTCTTCAAGCTGAAGCGTGTCATTTCTGCACCACTTATGTCACCAAATGGAACTGCAAAACTAACAGCCACTTTCACACACGAAATTGCAGTAAAACTGTGGGATTGCCTTTTCTGGTGAATGACATCCAATAGACTGTTTAGTCCAAAAGCGTGCACATTTAGAGAAATATCGATGATTTGTTTCCTTGCATACCATTCCATTACAACATTATCCTTACAACCTTCATAAGCATAACATGTTGTTTTGACTGATGGAGCATGCACTAAATAAATAAATAAATAATTATGGCAATAGAATGGTTTGTCTATATATTCCAGTCTCTTGTATTTTCTGTTTACTGTCACTGCAGCTGTCATTTGCTCCATGCAGCATATTCTATAAATAATATCCATTCTGCCTCATTATATCCACATTAGAAGCAGTAGATTACGTGTAATTTGTCATGTTTATTCAAGGTGCAAATCTATACATGGTCATAATATGAACCTGTTCCTCAGTTGTATTTTATGATACATTTTGTGAAAATAATCTGTGTAATATCATATAAAAGGTTATCTCGCTCACTCGCTCACACAGTCACACACGATCCTTTCTACCCCAATAACCATACTAGTAACAGAAGCTTGGGCTGTTTCTACGCATGATGAGAAAGTAGTTCTACACACAAAAGCATTTTAAGGACGAAAACCTGAAAATGTATGTTAAGTCACTGAAAATGTCCTAAAACACTAGTCATAGCGATACCTTAACTACTGTTATCTTCTTTTTAAAGTAGGTCAAAAGATGGGGGGGTCTGGGTATCTCAGCAAGTAAAGACGCTGACTACTACACCTGGAGTCAAGAGTTTGAATCCAGGGCGTGCTGAGTGACTCCAGCCAGGTCTCCTAAGCAACCAAATTGGGCCGGTTGCTAGGGAGGATAGAGTCACATGGGGTAACCTCCTCGTGGTCACTATAATGTGGTTCTCGCTCTCGGTGGGGCGCATGGTGAGTTGTGCATGGATGATGCGGAGAATAGTGTGAAGTCTCCACACGCACTAGGTCTCTGCGGCAACACGCTCAACAAGTCACGTGATAAGATGCGTGGATTGATGGTATCAGACGCGGAGGCAACAGAGATTCGTCCTCCACCACCCGGATTGAGGCGAGTCACTACGCCACCATGAGGACTTAGAGCACATTGGGAATTGGGCATTCCAAATAAAAAAAAAATTTAAAAAAGAAGGTCAAAAGATTTCCTTGAACGGTTCTCTTGGCCATTTTTGACAGTTTGCGAAACTGATGAAAACTTGCATCATCTTCAGTGGCATAAGTTTCATGTGAACACTGGGAAGGACACGACTTTTCTCATCGCTTAACTCCAACAGAAAACACGGGCTTGTATTCACAGTGGAGAGAGAGCTTGCGTGCTCATGGTTCCCAGATTGCGCTAATAAAGCATGACACTAGCAGAATATTTCCAAACTGTGCAAGTGTAAAGATCTGAATGGGGTATTGCAACTCTTGATATCTGGCAACCCCAAACATGTCTAAACCTAAATCTATGCGGCTCGGATAATCGCCGTTACTTAAAGTCTGGTCTTTATTATTAATGTAGAGAATTAAAACATTTTACTTGCATGGTTAGTTCCAAGGAATACATGACACAGTTCATTTAAAGGGAATGTTAAGGGGGGGATGGTGGTTTTACAATGGGGATGCTTTTTGCCATTTCTTTCAACAAGGGGGATGGCATCCCAACACCCCCCTCAACTTGAGTCCTGGATATAGTTGACACTGGATATTAAGTTGGGATACGAGAAAGTGCTACACACTTTAACCTCCTGAGACCCCCGTGTGACTGCTGTGTGCATTTTCCATTACCATTTTTGATTTGTAACTAGTAACACCTAATAAACATGCAAAAAATATATTTTTTTTCTAGAGCAAATAGTTTTCCTAAAAATGTATTTAAATTATAAGCTTCACATTTCTTTCTTTAAACCCTCCAAAAATTGGCCCCATTGACTTCCATTGTAAGTGTCTCACTGGATCACAGATTTGTGCTTTATTAAAGAAATGGAGGGACGAGTTGAAATACATTTTTGTGCTAATCAACATTATGCCACAAATGCTGTCGATTGAGCTTCACTTGTGTTGAACCCGGAATATTCCTTTAACATCTACACCTGCTGAAGAAATACTTAAAAACATGAGTAGACTAGATCTGCAACAGTGTGTGTGTTTGTTTGTATTGGTAGTGAACCCCCCTTATCCTCTGTGTGAGATGTTTAATAAGATTAGGAGAGGCGCAAGTCTTTATAATGCTTAAAAAGAACAATGAGCCATTGGACTGAAGGACGCTGCTGCTTTCTTTTGAACGTTTCTACATGCCACAAACTCCAGACGTCACGTGATTCAGTGCTGCTGAAGGGCTTTAAAGTTTCAGATGATACTTTCAAATGGCAATAAATGTACAGGAATGCTCTTTAATGTTTACTTTCAACTGACTATTCAACTTAGAGAAGAGTGTTTGTTTTTGCAAGCATTATTTTTGCTCAACCCCAAGTATGAAACTGAAGCATTGAACTTTTTCTGCTCTGTTTGTGTGATTTGTTGAGGAGCGGTGTGGACTGGCGCTGTGGTGGTGCTAGTGGCACTGCCAGCTTAAATTACAATATTATTAGAACAGAGGCCAAATCTCACCAACTATTAACCTGAGCAGAACCTCAGAAGACTTTTTTGTCTCACATCGAGACACTTTCAGCAGAAAACGTTAGCTTTTATATCTCACTCGCTGTATTCTGGAAGAATGAAGTCAGGGCTGTTTGTACTTGGAGCTTGGACACGTTTTTCCTCCTAACGTGACTTCCACATCTACGGGGTTTACTCGCATCCATCACATCAACCAAAACATGATGTTCCACTCAAAGGAAACAAATCCAGTCTAAGCTGGCCACCAAGCCTGGTTCAGATGGTCTGCTGGCTGGTTTTTGATGGGTTTGGGGCACTCAGGGATAGGGATAGGGTTAGGTTAGGGGTTACAACCAGCTGAGACCAGCCAACCAGCATAATTAATTTTAAGCTCACACGGATGTACACAAAGACAAAAACAATTCATTCATAAGTATTTAATGAGTCTGTGATCCCAAACCTCTCTGCGTGAATGAAAACTCAGTTATGGCGCTCTCAAGGGACGCTGCTAAAACACTGATACCTGATCACATGCATGCCGTATGTGGGGGAAACCTGGTTTTCAGAGACGAATCAGTCATACAAGCTCCACACTGAAGCGTTGATAACAAACAGACAGCAACAACTCTCTCGGACAGTCGCGCAAAACAAGCTAATGATCAACAGATGTGCGCTTGAGAAATCCACATCACTTGCGTTCAGTGTTTGGATACTGAAGTGGGGCTTGACGGTACGCCAGAACGAGAAATGTTGTTTACTGTATCAGTGGAAAGATTTGTGGATTTGTCTGGTGTTCGACTGCTTTTACATGAAGTGATTCCTCCATAGAGAGCGTACGGTGATATTAAACAAAACAACAGAGCTATTTTTCTAAATAAAACTAAAAATAATATCCCAAAAGACTCAATTCTGTCTCTGGACTGATTCTGGACGCTCATAATTAAGATAAACAGATCACCCAAGGCATTGACAGTTCCACCGCCAGTATAAATACACTCAACTGTATAACAGGTCAATGTCAACAAACATCACTTTTACTACAATCATAATAACCCCAGAGAATATCTAAAAGCATGCAATTAATTAAGTGTTGAGAGTATAACACTATATGGAAGCTCGTTATGTAAACAGGAGACCATGTAAAAGCCAATAAACTGAACAAACGTTCAATGATAGTGAGGTTGTTGTTTGGCGTCAAACGGTGTGTCTGCAGAGAGCTGTGAAATTAAAATGTTATCTAATGAAAAACATTTCACATCTGTTGTCTGACACACAGTGTACACTCGAAAATGATACAGAGGAAGACCTTAAAACACATTAAAACATCTTGATAAAGCTGCTGATCCAAGCTGATTTAAAAAATGAAGAGATTTTTTTCAAAACATTTAACCCTAAAAAAACACTGCACAAACTTGCAGGATTAGTTCACCCAAAAATGTAAATTCAGTCATTGTTTACTCACCCCTGTGTTGTTATAACCCTATATGACTTTCTTTCCTTTTCTGAACACAAAGGGAGAAATTGTGAAGAAATGTTGTGCTCAGTGATGTCATACAATGGCAGTTTATGGTGACCACCTCTTCAAGCTTCAAAAGAACACAAAAGTATAATTCAGAAGTCTAATAAATTATTCCATGAGACTCATGATTGTTATGAAAGCATACGATAAGATTTGATGAGAAACAAACTGAAATCAAATGTATTATTTAGTGAAAATGTTCACTGACCGTTGATCTCCTGTGTGTGTGTTCATGATAGGACACGAGAGCAACAGTTCACACAGACCCCTCGCGACATTGGGGCGTTCAAGAGAAAACTCGTTTTGTTTATCTATAAGCAGCGAAAGTGACAACAGAACACAACACAGCTGCACAAAACAGAGAACAGAACTTACTAAACATGTCTGAAGAGTTTGTAGTTGAAGAATTGATGCATTTCTATGCCCAGCCTTATTTTTTTGAACAGAGTACTCAAAAATCAAACAGAAACATAGAGGAGGCTACAGGATGCCACAGTCACACCGTGTCCTAACCTGACGACAAACAACACGTGATAAAAGGTATATTTTCTATGGTAATCAGAGTTTTTGTCCTAACCAGCAGTGACGAGTGACGGTACATTCTATCGATTGCTTGTTTTCCATTTTCGGCATCACATGGTTAACTCCGTTTGCTGTGAACTGGCACTGATCCAAAAACTCTCCAAACAATAAGGTTGGGCATAGAAATGCATCAATTCTTCAACTACAAACTCTTCAGACATGTTTAGTAAGTTCTGTTCTGTTTTGTGTGCAGCTGTGTTGTGTTCTGTTGTCACTATCACTGTGGAGGACCTGTTTTTAGATAAACAAAACGGGTTTTCTCTTGAACGCCCCAATGTCACGAGGGTTCTGCGTGAACTGTTGCTCTCGTGTCCTATCATGAACACACACACAGGAGATCAACGGTCAGTGAATATTTTCACTAAATAATACATTAGATTTCAGTTTGTTTCTCATCAAATCTTATCGTATGCTTTCATAACAATCATGAGTCTCATGGAATAATTTATTAGACTTCTGAATTATACTTTTGTGTTCTTTTGAAGCTTGAAGAGGTGGTCACCATAAACTGCCATTGTATGACATCACTGAGCACAACATGTGTTTCACAATTTCTCCCTTTGTGTTTAGAAAAAGAAAGAAAGTCATATAGGGTTATAACAACACAGGGGTGAGTAAACAATGACTGAATTTACATTTTTGGGTGAACTATCCCTTTAAAATTTTGAATAATGAATATTAATATGTCTGGGTGAGAGGCGGTATCTTCTACCAGCAACATCAAGTTTGTTTACTAAAGCAATAAGCTACAAGAGGCTGTGCATTACAGTGATTTTACCACAGGTAAAGGTTAGGGTCAGGGTTAGATGAATATGGCTCATCCAATCAGATTTTAGAGCTTGAACTATTTGTCTAAATGTGTTTTCACTGATAAATTAGGTGATTCAAGATCAGTGACATCAACAATGCAACACATGTTTGGAAAGTTTCAACAGCAGCTGTAGAGACACCCGACATTCCTTTAGCACATATGACATACACTTGCATACCCTAGGAGAATTTGATAATATATGTACCATTTGTAAAGAAAACATGAGTGAGCAGGCAAAACACATTTCTTTTATTTCTTATGGGATTCATATTCAACTGTAGGTTATAACAGAATGGCACAATCATAAAACAAAACATGGCAACAAAGAAAAAAATGAAATGACCCCTGTTCAAAAGTCTGCATACCCTTAGTTCTTAATACTGTGTATTTCCCCCTTTAGCATCAATGACAGCGTGCAGTCTTTTGTAATAGTTGTCTATGAGGCCCCAAATTCTTGCAGGTGGTATAGCTGCCCATTCATCTTGGCATAATGCCTCCAGGTCATGCAAAGTCTTTGGTCGTCTTGCATGAACCGCACGTTTGAGATCTCCCCAGAGTGGCTCGATGATATTAAGGTCAGGAGACTGTGATGGCCACTCCAGAACCTTCACCTTTTTCTGCTGTAACCACTGGAGGGTCAACTTGGCCTTGTGCTTAGGGTCATTGTCTTGCTGGAAAGTCCAAGAGCGTCCCATGCGCAGCTTTCGTGCAGAAGAATGCAAATTGTCTGCCAGTATTTTCTGATAACATGCTGCATTCATCTTGCCATCAATTTTCACAAGATTCCCCGTGCCTTTAGAGCTCACACACCCCCAAAACATCAGTGAGCCACCACCATGCGTCACAGTGGGGATGGTATTCTTTTCACTATAGGCCTTGTTGACCCCTCTCCAAACATAGCGCTTATGGTTGTGACCATAAAGCTTTATTTTGGTCTCATCACTGCTGTGAGGCGTGTCAAGGTGTTGTCGGGCATATTGTAACCGGGCTTTTTTGTGGTATTGGCGCAGTAAAGGCTTCTTTCTGGCAACTCGACCATGCAGCTAATTTTTGTTCAAGTATCGTCGTATTGTGCTCCTTGAAACAACCACACCGTCTTTTTCCAGAGCAGCCTGTATTTCTCCTGAGGTTACCTGTGGGTTTTTCTTTGTATCCCGAACAATTCTTCTGGCAGTTGTGGTTGAAATCTTTCTTGGTCTACCTGACCTTGGCTTGGTATCAAGAGATCCCCGAATTTTCCACTTCTTAATAAGTGATTGAACAGTACTGACTGGCATTTTCAAGGCTTTGGATATCTTTTTATATCCTTTTCCATCTTAATAAAGTTCCATTACCTTGTTACGCAGGTCTTTTGACAGTTCTTTTCTGCTCCCCATGGCTCAGTATCTAGCCTGCTCAGTGCATCCACGTGAGAGCTAACAAACTCATTGACTATTTATACACAGACACTAATTGCAATTTAAAAAGCCACAGGTGTGGGAAATTAACCTTTAATTGCCATTTAAACCTGTGTGTGTCACCTTGTGTGTCTGTAACAAGGCCAAACATTCAAGGGTGTGTAAACTTTTGATCAGGGCCATTTGGGTGATTTCTGTTATCATTATGATTTAAAAAGGAGCCAAACAACTATGTGATAATAAATGGCTTCATATGATCACTATCCTTATATAAGAGACAGTGTTTTTGCATGATCAGTCATATTTTCAAAATCAATGCCAAAATTTCACAATTTCTGCCAGGGTATGCAAACTTTTGAGCACAACTGTACAGAGCACAATTATTTTCTGCTTGTTTCAAATGTTCTGTTCTGTGTTAATACACTGTAAAAGTTGCATTACCTGCGGCTTGCTGACACTGACTGAGGTTGATGTATGTGAAACGATCGTCGCAACTCTGAGATGAACAAACACAGCCAGCAGACGTCAGGTTACAACCAGAGAACACGCACGCCGGATTAACAGCACCGACAAACTTCTCCCCATGTCTGTGATCATGACGACGAGACCCTGAGAGAGAGACACACAATTGATGGTCAAACAGGCCAGAGACACAAAATTAATGTGGCATATCAAATGCAACTTGCTCTAATATAAACTTGGACACATTTCTAGTCTGATGAATTTAAATAAATTTAAGCTTAAATAAATGTACATTTAACACAAACAATGTGACATATGTATCACACATAAAGTAATGCAACCTGTCAAAACATCCCAGAAGAGTTGCTCGCAAAACCACCGAACCACATCAAACGAAAGATAAGTGGATCTCAAAAGCCTTTTTTATGATCATTAAGAAGTTCATTTGTACAATTAAGAATATTTTCTGCCATCTATTATTTATATTGTGAAGTATTTATACATCATGCTAGCATTTGTAGTATTTTATTATTATATGATTTTAAATCACTGTAAAAAAAATTACTGTAATGCATTTACGAGAGTCTGAAAATCACCAAAGAACTCAAAAAGGGTCAGAAAATGAACTTTCTTTTATTAATGGAATATTACGGGTTCAAAGCAAGTTAAGCTCAATCGAAAGCATTTATGGCATAATATTGATTACCACAAAATTACAATTCATTAAATAAATAAGTTCTGTCAAAACCAAGTCTCAAAACCATTGTTAACCCTTTAAGCTCTGAGGGTGATTTTAAAGATTTCCTGTTTCAGTGGAATACCCAACATTAAAGGATTATAACTCGACAAAAAAAAAAGAAAAAAAAAAAAAAAGAAAAAAGGAGGGTCAAGTGTTTGGTATCATTGTAAAGAAATTCAATATTTTTTTAATGATATAGATTATGATGCATTCTGAGACTCAGCCTAAGAAACTGCTGAAAAACAAACAAACAAACAAAAAAACTTCTCCAAACAAATAAAACATAATAACTGTACATAAGAACTAATTACACATGCAAACACAACAATGACTAAAGGTTTGCATAGCATACAGACATGATTTTAGTAATGAGATTTCACAGAATGAGTTTCATTCTGTGTCATTTGAGTCATCATTGAGTCTGTGTCATGTATTTGGCGCCATCTCCTGGTGGTCATATGTAACATTGTGCTTCATGTGGATTATCTAACGATCTATACATCTGATTATCTTGTGTGTGGACTCGTTTGAAAGATAATCACCTCCTCTAAGTAATGCTATGTGACATTTTATGTTCCGTTGACTTTTTGTGAAGTGATAAGCAAAAATGTGACATAAAAGCAACACCAACATAATTGTCAAAGACATATACTTAGCTATTACTCACTATATTGTTGTCTGTGAGTAAAACAAATAGGCTGGTTGTATTCTACTCTTTGAGAGCTTTCCAACAACATATGACATATGGATATTTGATCACTTTGATGTTTTTACTGATTACAATAATATGAACAGTACAATTTTTAAACAAATGATCAAAATGGAGCACTTCTGATTTATCTGCAAATTTCAAAGCATTTATTCAGTTTTGGTCATAATGTCTACATGCATTGGAAAGTAGAGCTTCTAATCTTTCAAACGATATCTATTTTGTGTTGGTCAAGACTGTAGTTATTAATATTTTGACAATTACATTTTTTCTCATCTGAGCTCAAGGGGTTAATGAACCATTAATTAATTTAAAAACAATGACCATTTATCATGAGCTGTCAGTCTTTGATAAAGTCTTTGGCAAGCAACCAATACTTTTAATTAATGATATTTTGAATGACAATTTTCATATTTACATGCATGTTCAATTCTCACAAGAAATTAATATGCTAAAACAAAAACCACAACAACTGCACAATTAACTTTTTATACTCCCTGAGGCCAATATATTAGAAACAAATTTATTTCTTGAATATCTAAAAAAAAAAAAGTGCCCCCACAGTTTTAATATCTGGGGCATTTTGGACATTTCTGGTGACATTTTTTCCCCGAGCCCCCATTATTTTCGGACCCTGTTGGACATGTTCTTGACTGGTTTTGTGAGTCATTTATGAGTGCATCTCTCACCTGTTTCCCTGGCGTGTACACATGCGTCTCTGTTCAGATAGCTGTATGTCCTGATACAGGAGTGTTTGGACTCGCACACACACTCGCCGTTCACGTGATCACACCCGCTCACCAGGAGGCAGCGCTCATCTTCATCTGTGGTGTCAGGTAACGCTGTGGAGAAGAAGATAGTTTTGTCATGGTAACTCAGATTCATTTGCTGGGCTTGTTTTGGCTTTTGTCTCAGCTGTCAGCATAATTTTCTTGCTTTCGTTTAACACAATGATGGCCAAACCAGAGACACTCTGCCACTTAAAGTCATGTCTGCCAAAGTCTGCCTCTGAGATCTTTACTAATATCTCAATTGTTTCTCTAAGATAGATATAAGATTTAAATGGAGAGCAAATGGAGTGTTTGCTTAAGCACTGAAAAGTAATGACTGCTTGCAAACAGACTTTCCGTACTCTTCCCCGTCTGCTATTGGCCGGACAAAAAGATCGTCGTGCCCCTACTAAAAGACTCCAGTAATCTCACACGTGTCTCCTCTAGAGTTTCAGATCTCAACAATGTCTCAAACTGTGCTCAGATTTGACAAGAAAAACCAAAGTCGGCAATCAAATGTCAGCGATCTCATTAGCTGCGTTTCCACTATCGGCCAGTGCGAGTCGGGGCTATCAACTGGTCAGCCGGGGCCAATAGCTGAGCACAGTTTGAGACATTGTTGAGATCTCTAGAGGAGACACATGTGAGATTACTGGAGTCTTTTACTCAGAAGAAACATCTGAGAAGCATACAAGACTTCACAAATGATCTCATTTGTGTCTTACAGAACTTTATCTCAAATACTCTGTTTGGGATGGCTTTCGATTTATATGAGAAACTTTTATACTAAACTCTGGTTAGAACAGTGTAACAAGACTGTGGCAGGTTCGTAACTCTCTACCAAGGAGGAAGCGGGAGTCGGGCAAACAATCCAACGTAAAGCTTTTTATTTGTACACTCTTCAGTTTAAACAAATCAAAATGTGCTTTTCAGCATAACACACGAAGACGGTTGCGTGAGTCGCTCTCTCTCTCCCACTGGCGTCTGGCTCGCTCTTAATTCCATCTCCAACTCTCACTGCAATGACAAACAGCTGTTGGAGACAATCATTGACAGGTGATGATCCTTATCGTTCTCATCTCCCAATCTCGCCGGTGTTTGACCACGCCCCCACTACCACACTCTTAGACATGACTGAGTGCTCAAACCAAACCTGGAGGCAGATATTGATGCATCTGGCACAGAATCGTCCCGTTTGTGTGTGGAGCTGTAGACCACAGTTCTTCTCACAGAAGCAGCACCACCACAAATAGGCTTTTCAAACCAGCTGTCACCAGCCCTTGCCAAAACTCGCCCTATTATTTCCTGTCACCTCAGAATGATCCTCTCCGCCAACATCTTTTCCATACAAATACTTCCAGCTAGGATGTTTTAACATTTTCACATGACCCCTAATGGTTTAGTAGTAGGCGTCCACAATGCAGGTCTGTTCAAGCCTACCGATCTGAGGCCAGTTCTGTTTTTCAATTTTCAAATGGAGTCACATTGAGAACCCCACATGTCTGGGATTTAACCATGTAAGACTTTAAAAATTAAGATAAAAAAAGAAATGTCTGTTCTGAACCAGAATCTAAAGTGATATTAACATATCTTAAATACTTCTAGAGTTATAGGCACTCAAACTTTGGAAAAACAACAAAATATAGCTGCAAGCAGCGATGACGGGCCCAAGCACTACGCGTCCATTTCCACTCGACGAGGAACACGTGCATTTGGTTGAGTAAACAAGACACCATGTCTTACCTTCTGCTCAGACATAATGGTTAACAACTTTGATGTGTGTGGCAAATGAAATAAATGTGGAATTATGGCAAGTTTCTGAATACCTTTGAACATCTATTGTTGCCAGCTGGAAGCCCTATGACCGTGACCCATCATGGCCACATTCATGTCATAAGAATTATTAAACATATGGCTGAGTTTGTCAAATACACCCGAATACAATACAACATCATGTAATTTGATCCGTTGCCATGACAACACTTTTCAATTGATCAAGAGTTCCTTCACAATTTTACATCAGCGGTGTCTTGGCATTATTGTAAACAATTTTGAAGCGATTTGGGTAAATGTAAGAGGACTATTTCAAAGTATGTTGTAAGTGCCACATTTCCTGCTTCCAGTTGGTGGCGCTATGGCCGTGATCCACAGTGGCCACATCCATGTGATGGACCTACAGATCTGAGATATTCTTCATCTGAGTTCTGCAGAAGAAAGAAAGACATACACATCTGGGATGGCATGAGGACGAGTAAATGATGAGAGAATTTTCATTTTTGGGGAACTATCCTTTTAAAGAAGGTGATTTATAAGAAAAAAATAAGCTTTTGTCTTCCATGGAAGAAATAAAGTCATACAGGTCTAGAACAAGTGAGTAAATAATGACATAATATTTGTGTGAACTATTCTTTTATGCAGGTGTGTATTTTGCCACTTTTTTTCTCTTTCTACATTTCAGGGCTGAAGATTCAGAAGAGCCAAATGTTGGATATTCACCAGTTGCCCTGTTAACAGCAGTCAGAGAACTCACAGATGCTGCAATTCACTACAATCTGGTCAGACATGTCATTGTTCTTGAATGTGGTCATCACCCACCTGCCCGGGCTTTTCAGATTTCTTTTTACATTTGGACTGATTTATGCATTGGAACTGAGTTACCCAAAAGAGTTTTAAAGACAGGTGGATTTATAAGGTTTTAATGGTGAAGGATGTGCAACACTAATGCAGCTCAAGACAATTTATCCTGTCGCTGTCAAATGCTTTTTGTTTTGTTCAGTGTTGTGCCTCATGTTTTGTCAATAATTGTACCTTGACTTTTTATATTAAATATGTTTACTACATGCAGTTTGCATATTTATTTATGTTTAATCTGCAAAATTTTTACATTTAAGGGAACTTAAAAAAAAACAAGGCAGTTACAAAACATTTTTAAGTAATACTACTAGTTTCAAGTCACCTAAAATTATATAGTTTAATTATTAAGTTAACATGGCTTAAAAAAAAAGTTAATACAAAGCATATTAATTATTTCAAAAACACATATTTTTTTAAGTTGTATAAATATATTAATTAAATTTGCTGAACTTTAAATTGAGTTGTGGTTATATACATTAGTAATTGCATATTTTGATTGGACCAAAAAAAGTATTTTAATTATTTCTTTTATATTTTCTGAGAAAAACAAGTTATGCATACTTGAGACTTAAGTTTTGATACTTGTAAAAGTAAAGGCAGTAAGTTGCCTTATAAGTTAGTAGAACTTATAAGGGTTTACAGTGTTTTTAAACCCTCCAACAATTGGCCCCATTTACTTCCACTGTAAGTGTCTCACTTAATGAAAAGGAAGGACGAGTCAAAATAGTTTTGTGGTAATCAACACTGACACAAATGCTTTTGACTGAGCTTGACTTATATTGAACCTGTATTCCCTTAAGCTTTGAATGTGGTATGTACAACAGACTTCAGAACTTTTTTCCAATAAATGGATTAATTTCATACCATGTGCTGCCTCTGTAGACTCATTTAACAGTCACTGAAGAATGAAAAAACAGAACTGACATTTATATCTGGCATTATACCAAGTTCTAGTAACTTGACCTAATCGACTTCATCTAACGTGATATAAAGATGGCAGCTAAACAAGATAAGACGGCTTAAATGTAGGAGAACATAACTGATTCAAGTTAAATGAAAACCATTAATTCAAGTTAAACGAAAACCATTCATTCAAGTTAAACGAAAACCATTCATTCAAGTTAAAAAAACACCATTCATTCAAGTTAAACGAAAACCATTCATTCAAGTTAAAAAACACCATTCATTCAAGTTAAAAAAACACCATTCATTCAAGTTAAACGAAAACCATTCATTCAAGTTAAAAAAACACCATTCAGTCAAGTTAAACGAACACCATTCAGTCAAGTTAAACGAACACCGTTCAGTCAAGTTAAACGAACACCATTCAGTCAAGTTAAACGAACACCATTCAGTCAAGTTAAACGAACACCATTCAGTCAAGTTAAACGAACACCATTCAGTCAAGATAAACGAACACCATTCAGTCAAGTTAAACTAACACCATTCAGTCAAGATAAACGACCACCATTCAGTCAAGTTAAACGACCACCATTCGTTCAAGTTAAACGACCACCATTCAGTCAAGTTAAACGACCACCAGTCAGTCAAGATAAACGACCACCATTCGTTCAAGTTAAACGACCACCATTCGTTCAAGTTAAACGACCACCATTCGTTCAAGTTAAACGAACACCATTCGTTCAAGTTAAACGAACACCATTCATTCAAGTTAAACGAACACCATTCAGTCAAGTTAAATGAACACCATTCATTCAAGTTAAACGAACACCATTAATTCAAGTTAAACAAACACCATTAATTCAAGTTAAACGACCACCATTCAGTCAAGATAAACGACCACCATTCAGTCAAGTTAAACGACCACCATTCGTTCAAGTTAAACGACCACCATTCAGTCAAGTTAAACGACCACCAGTCAGTCAAGATAAACGACCACCATTCGTTCAAGTTAAACGACCACCATTCGTTCAAGTTAAACGAACACCATTCGTTCAAGTTAAACGAACACCATTCATTCAAGTTAAACGAACACCATTCAGTCAAGTTAAATGAACACCATTCATTCAAGTTAAACGAACACCATTAATTCAAGTTAAACAAACACCATTAATTCAAGTTAAACGAACACCATTCAGTCAAGATAAACGAACACCATTCAGTCAAGTTAAACGAACACCATTCAGTCAAGTTAAACGAACACCATTCAGTCAAGTTAAACGAACACCATTCAGTCAAGTTAAACGAACACCATTCATTCAAGATAAACGACCACCATTCAGTCAAGTTAAACAAACACCATTCGTTCAAGTTAAACAAACACCATTCATTCAAGTTAAACGAACACCATTCAGTTAGTTTTACATGGTCTGTTTTATTGGGTTTAAATTGACTTCAAACATGTGGAACCACTGTCCAAGACTGAATCATGTTCAGCCAAAGTGCTATTTTTTTAGTGTAATTTGTAATATTTAAATGTTCAAATGTTCCATTGCAGGTTCATTCTGCTTTTATTATTATTTTAAATATATATGTGTATGAATGTGTGTGTGTATGTTATGTTTTAATTAATATTATGTTAAGGAAAAAAGGCCATAGTATTGTTTTTCAGGGGCAGAAAACAAAAGCTGTTGTTCCCAGAGCAAGAACATTTTAGAGATTGGTTTATCAGCTTTAAAAAATGATGAACCAGTGAAAAAGCAACAAAAGTGTTAAGTGTGAAAAATATGGTTTAGCATTTAAAGCCATTGCTTATGATTTCTTGTAAAATGCTGAACACAATTTGTATGTTGTTTTTGTGAATAATAAATAAATAAAAAAAGAATCAACGAGTGGCGGTTTATTTTTTAATTAGTATTGTGAACTACTTTCCAAAATGTTGCTACAGGCATAAAGTTTTAATTCTATAGCATAATGTAAGATTATATATATATATATATATATATATTGGCAACTGCTGCAAAAATGGCACTATTTCAGTGATTTTTAAGTATTATGCAGACAAATCTTATCCTGCTTCAATAAGATAATTCGTTTTTTGCAGTTTATATTTTTTAAATGAAGAATGACATAATGCAAAAGTACAGATAACCTACATTTAGAGAAAGAAAATGCATTTATTTTTACAGTTTATTAATGAATTTGAATAATTAAAAAAAATTGACAACTTTTGACAGTTAATTTAAACCTGGGCTTTTGCAAAGTAAAATTACGTGTTTTTTGTTTTGTTTTATATATATAAATGGTCTTATATTTACAGTATTAGATTTACAGTAATTATCTGTACTTAAGCTTTTATTTATCATTCTTTTAAAGATAATTATTCTGTGTTTTAGAGGTTTATGACTCTATTCTAACAATTAATATATGTTAAAATGAAAAGATTTCATGGAATTGTAGGGAGATTTCTTGCAGAATTACAGTAATAGATGTTAATTATGGTAAAGCTAATTACAATTTTTTTTTTTTTTTTACAGTTTATTTATGTTTTTAATCCAACAGTATTTTTCTGTTTTTCAACTGAAATTTTCTGGCACTCCTGCTACCAGAAAATTACATTTTTTTTTATTTTTTATTTTTTTTACAGTGTAAGGCCATTTCTTTGACCTGTAGTTTTGCTCCAAAATCACAGGCAAAAACTTTCCTTTTGACCCCCCCTCTACAAAATAATGGATTACTCAGTAAATATCCATGGCATTTAATATTTTGGCTTTCGTCATCATTAATGTTTATCTTTCATAAGAAAAAGTATGAAAAAAATAAACAAATGTTACTGAAATTTGGTTGATTTGACATGGAATAACCCTATAGGCACAATTGTTGATGCCTGTAACACAGTCTAGTCTCCATCTAAAAAAAACAGTCTGGTCTAGTATCTGAAGTCCTCACGATAACCAATCTAGTCAATGTCATGGTGTGTGATTGTAAACGTGTCTTATTATGCCCACCTAAGGTCAGTTTTACTTATAATAGTTACTTTTGGGTCAAATGTGGGAAGACAAACTGATATTTAATCTGCATTACAGACAAACTTGTACCCAGAAAGTCATGAAAATTGAAGACAGCTTGTCTTGGCATCCAATGATCAAGTGGCATCAGAGACTGACCTCCAGCTGATAACGTTACTAAAGAAGAAGTCTAAACGGGCGTTAAGACTGACAGCTATAAAGACTGCTGGATGTTGCAGGTCATTGTACTGTTGGTTGCTACTTGACAGCTGTATTCAACCATTTTAAGGTCTATGACCTGTTCCCATTCCCTTATATCTCAATGGTAGTTGTTTGGCTGGCACATGCCGCACCGGAAGTACTGTATGAGACCTGCATGCTGCCATCTTTGCTGTTTGCTCTTGGGCACTCTGGGCAAGAAATTTTTTAACATTGCATAGAGTCTATAAACTGCTCAACTTTATCGCAACATTGTCACTTAACCTCAAAACGGCAACTCTCATTGCGAATGAATAACTTCAAGTCACTTTTGACACGCTCTACGTCTCCGCAGTATTGTGCTCAACAAGTCACGTGATAAGATGCGCGGATTGACGGTTTCAGATGCGGAGGCAATTGATATTCGTTCTCCACCACCCGGATTGAGGCGAGTCACTACGCCACCACGAGGACTTAGAGCGCATTGGGAATTGGGCATTCCAAATTGGGGAGAAATTTCCCCCTAAAATTGATAACCAATCTAACAAGAGTCTTTGAAGATGTTCCATGATGGAATAAAGAAAGTCAGATGGATTTGGAAAGAAATGAAGGCGAGTACATGATGATAGAATTTTAATTTTTTGGGTGAACTACGCCTTTAAGACTTTCTGGGTACTTCAAGTAAAAAAAATAAAAATAATCCCAAATCTGAGAGTTTAGAAATGGATTTCTAGCTCTGGTGTGTGATTCAGGTGTTGATTTCTGGAATAAGCCCTCGGTTCACCCGCAGACAAACTCAATCATGGAATCCATTAACTCAAGACTTGTTCAAAGCTGATAACTGATGGAGGGGTTAAGGGCTCAGGTCGGGATTAACCCCCAGAACTGCACTTGTAAATACAACTCAATCATGGACTCGGCCCCTTGGGACGAATCAGCGCTGTAGATCCACAGACCCCACAGGATGAAGACGACGAGGGATAATTCAGCTCTTGAACATTCCCACAGACTGACTTCTGCTTTACCTCACCTCAGTGCATCAGTCTGGAGTAATTAATGTGTTTAGACCAGGAGAAAGACCAGCTTGAGGCTGACATTATGAATTTATCCATACATCACTCTTCTAAAGGAAACCTGGAGCACAATATAATCTCATAGAGCAAATCTCAGCCCCCAAGTGGAAGCTATCAGCAAATCATCAGCATCATTATTAAATGAATGAGTTGTGAATGGAATGAAAAAAGTGATGTATTCAGAAAAGTTATATACATTAAGTCCAGCATCTTGAGTTACACTGAGAAAATCTTAAGTGTAATATACGAGGAAATCAAAATAATATCGATGTGTAATGTGGACAGACTTTGCAGTGAAATGAACTCATGTGACTAGAACTCCTGAAGTCCCAAAAAGTTGGACATGGTACCATGCTTATCCCATTGTTTTGGGGAAATGTTTATAAAGGATCAACCTTTGTGGGCATATGGCATGGTAATACCATGGCATTCTTTAAAAAACCTTTGGAGTACTATGTAAATAAAATAAATGACATCAATAACTATTGTAAACAACATACGGGGAAATCAATCAAATAAACCGCCTAAAACAAAAAAGAACAAAAACGTACCAAAAATGTGGTATAACTATGTTTTTGAACCATGTTTTAACCATGGTAATCATATATTTTTACCATGTTTTGTAAAATCATAGTTTATGGAGAGATACCATGGTAATACTATGGTATACTTTGAAATCCTCCAAATGTAATTGGTATATATTAGTACCATTGTACTGCCATTTGATCCCAACACTGCCCCATGGTATCACCCAAATGTTTTTGTAACCATCTCCAGAAGAGAAGCATCATCTAAAATCAAATCAATATCAGCCCAAATAGAACCATCTCAACACTGTAAACCACAATGTTGTCATTACTGGAAAAATCATGTTGTCTTACTTAAACACTGCTTGAAATATCAAGTTTTGGGCTCATGACTCAAATATCTATGTTCCTTGAACTTAAATTTTCTTAAAAATCCATAGACTTAAGACTTTAAATAACTCAAACGACTGAGTCCAAAACTGAGGCTATGGGGAATACCCATAATGCCTTGTGCTTGAATTATTTAATTATGTTTCCTTGGTCAAAGTGAACACATGGGGGCATTTAAGTAATTGTTATTAAGAATTCACAGAAGTTTTACTTCTTTTGTGGTATTATTTATGTTGTTGTTTTGTTGCAAATAGTTGTTTGATGTGATGTCACCATTAGGGTGATCGGTGTCCCCTTTGGTCAAGTGTGACCTTGTAAACACTATCTCAGTTCTCCTTGGGAATGTGCAACTGATGTCCAGATGCATTTATATGAGAAATACATTTAATGACTGACCTAGAATCAGTTATAACCTTCTTTATTTAAGCTGTGTTATTGTATGACCTAAATTTGAGTTAATTCTATTAAAATAATTAAGTAGAAACAACAACATTTAAATAGCAAATCTGAGTTAAGTATACTTGCATATAGTCAGTGTTCGAATTGCATTAGCGCTCTTTGGGGGGGGGGGGGTCCCCTTACCCGTTACACCCTTTACACACTTGATAGTGCATATTAACTGTGCACATAATAATTAACCTCTAAAGACCGTTTAGTTTTTTTATCCCCTTTTCTCCCAATGCCCAATTCCCACTACTTAGTAAGTCCTCGTGGTGGTGTGGTTACTCACCTCAATCCGGGTGGTGGAGGACAAGTCTCAGTTGCCTCCGCTTCTGAGATAGTCAATCCGCGCATCTTATCACGTGACTTGATGTGCATGACACCGCGGAGACTCACAGCATGTGGAGGCTCATGCTACTCTCCACGATCCACACACAACTTACCACACGCCCCATTGAGAGCGAGAACCACTAATCACGACCACGAGGAGGTTACCCCATGTGACTCTACCCTCCCTAGCAACCGGGCCAATTTGGTTGCTTAGGAGACCTGGCTGGAGTCACTCAGCACACCCTGGATTCAAACTCGCGACTCCAGGGGTGGTAGTCAGCGCCAATACTCGATGGGCTACCCAGGCCCCTCCTCTTACGACCAGGGCCGTTTCAGACCATTCTGGCGCCCTAGGCGAGATCCCAATTGGCGCCCCCAATGGGGGGGTGGGGGGGAGAGCGGAGGCCTCCTCTTTGGCACCCTCCCACAGGTGGCAGCAGGTAGTTCGTCATTGCCTAGAAACAGCCCTGCTTACAACAGTTTAGTTTTAAAAAAGAAGATTATTTAATTTTAGTAATTTTGGTGTACAAACAATCATAAATCAAAGAATTGTATCTTACAATGATGTGAGGAATATTAGTGTTTGTCTGCCGCGGATGCACTGCAAGAGATGTGAAGAATGTGAGATGCTTTCTGAAGGGGATTTATTTGGACACAAGCAGGTATGAGAAATGCATTATACCATTATAATTATGATCGTGAGCCTGCATAGATGCAAATTATACGTCATTACAAGCGGTTCACTTCCACGATTTGGTACGATTGCATTCATATCAGCAGCCAACCGTACCAGAGTTCATATGAACCGTACTCCAGACCTCCTTTTCAAGCGAATCTGGATGCGGTTCATGGGTGCGCTTCCGAGTTCGGAAAACAGCGTTCACATTATCCAAAGGAACTGAACTCTGACGTCATTTGACCCTGGGTGCGCACCAAAAGTGCTAGTGTGAAAGCACACTGACAGTGTCACTCAGTCACTCTCTGTAAGTTCCTTCAGAAAACAGCGCGAGGCGCGCTCAGGAGTGTTTAGAATTTTCCGACATTAAAAAAAAGCTCATTTGGATTATTTATAAAAAGTGAAACACATAATTGTCAATGTTGCGTTTTGTCGCTGCAATTATTTGAAAAAATCATTAGTTTTATGTTCCTAGTATTCTAATTTTTAAGAAACCTTAACTCTTATGGGGAGTCCCGGAGCCCCCAAACCCCCCTCATTTCGAACACTGCATTTAGTTACCTTAACTTAAATAGTTGAGTTCATTCTATCTGATCACCAAGTTAAGTGAACTTAATTACACAAGTTTTGGAGAAGCCATTACTTAATTCAATTGAGGGAACAAGTTTACTCATTAAGTTGTGTAGTCAATTTATTAGGGTTTTCAGTGAAGTACACGTTCAATACACTTCAGTGTACTTCTTATTCAAAGCATTATCAATATAATGTCAATTGCTATTGTAAACAATGGGGAAATAAAAAAAATATTGATGCAGAATGTGTACAAAAAAAAATATTTAAAAAGTACCAAAATGGAGGAATTACCATCTTGTTTGTTTGGACAATGTTCCATCACCAAAGTACTTTTTGTAACCACATCCAGAATATAACCATCATCTGAATTAGATATCAGCCCAAATAAAACTGATAACAATCTCTAATCAATCATAAAACTGTTTCATCACTAATGAATCTGTTATGAGTTCATACACAACCAGCCAAACAAGAGATGCCAACAGCTTGAGAAACACACACACACACACACACACACACACACACAAAATGGATTCATTTCAGACCGTTTTCATTAAATTCACCCATTCAGAGCCAACAACCCTTCATTATTACTCACGGGTGGTCTTATGAGCCCTCATAATGAGTTATAAACCTGCATTAGAAGAGAGAGAGAGAGAGAGAGAGAGAGAGAGAGTCTTCGACAGCATCATCTAACCTATACTTCTATATGGCTGTGAAATCTGGGGCCCCAAATATAAACTGAAATTTTGAAATATTGAAATTTTCCACCTAGAATTCTACAAAAACATCTGGGAATTCACAGAAATGCTCTGAGTCTGGGTTGTAGAGCAGAACTAGGCTGGTTCCCTCTCCTCACTGAAATCCAGAAGACAGCAGCTAAGTTCTGGATCCATTTGTCAGACACACCTCCAGATAACTACCATCACTGTGCCTTTACACACAGGACAGGACACCGAGAGAGTGAAACATATCAACTAAATTCATCCATCCAGTTCAGACTGGCCAAACTGAAACAGACAGAAAGATTAACCCAGAAGAATACATTCATGATTGGCAGCACAAAGTCACACAAGTACATAAATTAAACTACTTCCACAGAATCGAGACTGATTATAAATTGGCACCATATCTGATCCATAATAAAGACTATCGTCTGAGTGAGCACAGTCTGTCTGTACAGAGGGTGGATACATACAGAACTGGAGATCCAGAGAGGACAGATTGTGTAAACACAATCATGCTAATAAAGTACTTTAAATTGAGAGAGAGAGAGAGAGAGAGAGAGAGAGAGAGAGAGAGAGAGAGATGAAACACGTCACTCACCTTTACAGACACCTGTCTCAGGTATGAGCGCCGGTCCAGTGCGGTTCAGAGCGGCGCAGGTGAGTCCATACCCGCAGTAGCCCAGAGTCCAGTCCGGACCAGCACACAGCTCGAGCTCGAGCCGAGAGCACTGCTCACAACAGCCGCACGGGTCACGGGCCAGAACCCGAGCCGAATCACACCCGAGCGGGCTGAGCCTCGGGCACGAGCGGAGTGCGCACGGGGAGCATTCATGACACTCAATCACGTGCACGCAGAACACCAAATACATCACAGCCAAACACGAGCTGTTTTTAAAAACACACATAAACATTCTGATGCCTTTACTGAGGTATTAATGATAAATATCCAGATGAAACAGTCTCATCCGTAGAACTTCAGATGTCCAAACTTTCTAAAGTGTCCAAATAATCCAAAATGTTTGCAGGTAGATGAAATAAAACGTTAGTCAAACTTCTTTAAGCAGGAACTCAGTAAGTTCAAATGAAGCTGTTACAGTGTAGCACTGATGATGATGATGATGATGATGATTCTCTCCGTGTTACAATGTATCACTGAATCACTGTGACTCAGACTGAGAGTTCTACACGCGCTACAGGCAGAGACATCAAAGTTACGCCCCTCCTACCGAGTGACGTGCAGCTCAACCAATCAGAAGCAGCGAAATGAGGGCGCGCTCAGGCCAGAAAAGTGCATAAAGCAATGATGCAGCGGAATGAGATTTCATTCAGTTTCCCCCTGGACATGAATAAAGTTATTATTTCAGCAAAAATTCAAAGGTTCAACAAATTGACATGAATCTTATATAGTATTTATATAAAAGTGATAAAAAGTTATTTGAGTGATAAATCATCACTAACAAAAAAGTACCATATTTTTGTTTTGTTTTTTGTGGAAATGAACTATGGTTGTCTTTGAAGTACATATATGAGCCCAACATGTTATTCTGATGATGCTAACAGCTCCAAAGTTCTATATTTTCTTTATCTGTCCTCTCAGAGATAAAGCTCTGGTCAGTTTCTCTTACCTTCCGAGAAGCGGTCAGACTGAAGCTGTCTGCAGTGACACTGGCACATACAGCACATTCATTTATTCATTCAATTAATTAATACTTTTCTAGTATTGCCCTGCTGAGAGCAACACAAAGAACCCTGTGAAGAGATTTCTCCTCTGTTATTTCTCCATGACAGACTGCTGTGCTCTCTGACCCCGTGACCTTTGACACCGAGGTGGAAACTTGACCCTTAACATCATCATAGCAGCAGTCTCAAAAGGTCAGAGGTCATGGTCTGTATGAATTTGCATGTGTTTGTGTGTGTGTGTGATGACTCTATTTATGCAGTAACACTCTTGTGTTTCTCCTTTAGCGAGATAACTGCACGTGTGACATGCGCAGGTTGTCGATGGACAGTTTTAACGATACATAGCAGGCCGATAGATTTGATTACTAGCGTTTAAGTGAAGAGCGTCCGGTGGAGTGAACATCTCCCAGCACTCACTGTGAAGTGGCTGTGTAACTCTAACTTAACACTTGTGCGACCTTCGGAAAATTTTTGTCTTTTTACTTTTTGTTTTTTTCTGTTATTTTGGCTGTGTTAATGCCAACGGCATACATTTTGCCAAAGGTGTGTATTTTTGGGGGGAATTTTGATATTTCAACCTCAGTTCCTATAATACATCTATAATACACTGTGTACACAAAATAGTTACACTCAGAACCTTCAGGACAAAAATTCCCCCATTGAAACCCATTAAAACTGCAATATTTGATCCCAGTGCCATTAAAGCATAAAATCATGAATTCTATGATATTATTAACATTTATGCATTTGGCAGACGCTTTTATCCAAAGCGACTTACAGTGCACTTATTACAGGAAAAAACCCCTTGGAGCAACCTGGAGTTAAGTGCCTTGCTCAAGGACACAATGGTGGTGACTGTGGGGATTGAACCAGCAACCTTCTGATTACCATGAATGTGCTTTAGCCCACTATGCCACCACCACTCCCTTGCCACCCCATATTATGCTTTCATTCCGGAGCCCTGTCTTCGAAATTTACATTTTTAATATTTTCCACCAGATGGCGCCATTTTTCTCATGTTTAGCCTATGGAGCAAGTACAAGCTTTTCCCCTATTTTCTGTTTGCTGTATGCACCTTGAATACATGAGAGTATAAACAACTTACAACATAACTCATTTCCAAAAAGTTTTCAAATATATTTTTCAAGGTAATTTTTTATTTATTTATAAAAATATTATTAATTTTTTAGTAAAAAATATCAAGTTTTCTCAAGGTTACACCACATGACTTGAACACAATGTGCCTTTCATAAAAATTTCAAAATGAATATCAGATGTATTTTAAAACTTCACGCTCATTCTTGAGGGTCTAAAGGTGTCCGCTCTGTTTTAAGGTTTTTATGGTCCATATAAACAACAAAATAACTACCTACATATTGGTTACACCCAATGACTTTGATTTGGTGGACAAAAGCGTTTTGAAATATGACTCATATTTTAAAGCACATTTAGCACATAAAGCACATGGCTGATTTATTGATTGTATTTGACGGATACAAAAAATGCTCTGTTTTTTGGTCTTTCCCATTCATTTTCAATGGTCGGTCAATTTTGACCACGAATACCAAAGGTGTAGCTTTTTTTTTAAGACCACTTATACTTCTAGTATTAAGCCCAATTTTTTTATTTTTTTATGTTCAGATGGCAAATGGAGGAAAAGTCACCAAGTCTGGTACTGCTTATGGTAAATGGTCTGCACTTATATAGCACGTTTTTTAACCTTAGTGGTTCCAAAGTGCTTTACACTGTGACTCAGTCACCCATTCACTAACACACCAGTGATGGCAGAGCTGCCATGCGAGGTGCTAGCCTGCCATTGGGAGCAACTTGGGGTTCAGCGTCTTGCCCAAGGGCACTTTGGCATGTGGAGTCATGTGGACCAGGAATCAAACCACCAACCCTGTGATTAGTGGCCAACACACTCTACCACCTGATCCACAGCCGCCCCTAAATAAGGAAAATGTATTTGGGTCAAAAATGACCGAATACCATATGAGGGTTAAAAAGGCTGTGTATAGTAAAATAATGGCAAGAAAACACGTCTTTCTATTAAGCTGTCCATGCGGGCAACACAGCATGACCATAGTAGTCCGATTCATGAGCAAATGATTCTTTTGAACCAGTTCTTTTAATTAATGGTTTAAAAGACTCACTGGTTTGAATTAGTCTAACTACATTTTCTCTGAATGACTCACTGAATCAGTCAAGAGCGGTTACTGAATCACCATTTGACTCACCGACTGAACTGCAGTTATCAATACTTTCAGAAATTAAGCAAAAAGCTGTTTTGTATGCTTAAGATTTGTGTAAATTAAATCGGTATTATTACTGACAGGTTGTTCATATGACAATGATTACATTTGCAACAGTATATATACATACTATATACACAGCAGCACGTGTGCCAGGAGATTGTGCAATAGACACAAAAGGGGGAAAAACTCACACGCAAAAAGCTTCGAATGATCAGTTTCTCGCAAAATGTCTCACACTAAACCACTGTGACCTAAAGCAAAGCACGTTAAAGGACATTTTTCACCAGTGTAATGATGATAAACAAGTCTTTTTGGAAATGGCAACGCTTAGTTGGACAGGATGCCATTGAATGTCTTATATCTTGACTGAGACGCTTCATTTACCAGGTTGAAGGTAAATAACAGATTACACTGCAAACTCAAACTGTTGCACAAGAATGTGTCAGTTTAGAGGTCGCAGTCAGGGGTCGTTGAGTTCAAAGACGCTGCTCTGGAAGTTTTGTGGGATCCTGAAACTAATCGTTATTAAAACAGAGTGATTTTTACTTCTTGTAAATTCTCTCAGTATGTTGAACATTCTCACAACAGCAAAACAAACAATACATTGATCACTGTTATTCATGGGAACTGAGATGTGTTATTTTCCTGTTGCTGCTGTAACTTTGAGCCAGTTTGAGTCACTCGGGAGCTCTTTGGATGTAAAAGTGTTGTTGATGGGCACATGCTTTCTATAAACATGCTTTCAGTACACAATCATTCATGACACTTTCATACTAAATTTAAAAACTCAAAGCATTGGGATGTTCTTCTAACATTTGAGGTTTCGTGCTTTTTGCAGACAATATTTGTGTTGTATACTGTATATTGGAACTCAATATGATAATACATCAGAGGGTCTGGCTGATTTTTAAGTTGCGAAAAACAAAAAAGGATGTGCTAGAATTCATTATATATGATAAAGAAACACATTATAAAGTCAACATGGAATCACCTTATTTACTTTCTTAATGCACATTCCTCGTCTGATTGTGAAGGATTTATAAGTGCATGTTATTCATGTTATTAAGTCTTAATAACTTGCTCAGTCTCTGAAGCTGACATCATCAAGCCCTCTTGTTTTTCAACTACCATATATATATATATAAAGAGACACTTTTCACCAATCAATTCATAATGGGTAAAATCAAGTTTATTTTCAATGAACGTCCTGTTTCACTCAAAGATATGTCAGATTATGGAAGTAAAATGGGTTGTAAACAATGGGTCTTATTTATGAAACACAAGCAGAACAAATCGTTCTTAAATCCATTCATACATAAACTGTCCCACTGAATTAAACACGGCAATTTACAAATTTACGCATTATTTACACATACATTCGTTATGCTTATGTTTCATAAATGAGGCCCATAGTTTCATATAAACATAAAAATAAACAGTCTACATGTGGTTGTGCTTTAATATACTTAATATAAATTAAAGGACAGAAAATTCAGTTTTGTTGAGAAATTCAAGGGGAGCTGCACCAACACACACACACACACACACACACACACACACACATATATATATATATATATATATATATAAAATAAGTCCTCTATATTATTATATTAAAAAAAATATAGGCCTTCACCACTTATTTTGGTATCTTAGTCCTGTCCTAGATCCAGACTTTATTAAACTATGAAAATCCATGATAAAAATATAAATTATTACATGTTTAAGACTATCATCATCTAAACAAAGAGTGAAATAAACAGAAACCATTTAAATATTTATTGTGTGAAAAATATTATCTAATTGTGTGTATTTAGGATACATAAAATGTTTAGCAAGCCACAAGTGTCCGTCATTTTATTTGAGAAACGTTAAAAATGTCATTTCCAGCACAGAATTCTATTAAACACAATACATCTGTGATTGACATGACACAAAAATGACATACATCTCCTGTGATGCATGAACACACACTGTTGCACATTGTTAGTAGACAAATTAAATCAACTAGTGAAAAAATCAAGACTTTACTTTCTAGAAGTCCACAGTACTTAAAGTGCCCGAAGTTGAGTAAACGCCCTCGGCTGATTTTTCTTGATTTGGTGGCCTGATTAAGTTCATCTCAAGACACTCCGCCCTTGACTGTCAGTGTGTTTGACATTTTGAAGTGTCCGTGCTCACTTTCTTCACCTCACACTTGTGGAACTTTAAGTGGTGCTCTCAGAAACGTAATCTGTAAAAATTCCAATGTGAATTGAAAGAGATGTTTGCACCCCCTCTTGACCATCCTACCTGTCCTGACGTTCCACTGTCAGTGATGTCTGGGGCCTTCGACACACTGTGGCGGGTTAATGGCGGGATGACTAGCTGTAACTAATGTTTAAACAGTTGTAAACAGTGTTCAGGAGCACTGCTGGGAATGTGTGAAGCTCACAATAAAGGGTCACTTCTACAGCTCAAAGTGTGGAGGAATCAGCCTCAGGTAATGCTCCGGATTTACAGCAGTGCTTCCACCTGGCTCGGGAATGTCAGTCGGCTTGTTTCAGGGAGATAAATTCCCTCTGTAATTACAGTGTCATCAAGTCCAACATGAAGGTGAAACCAGCAGATGATGCTTTTGTGTCTGACACACCGCAGAGCAGAATTAAAAAAACAAAAAAAACAAAAAACAAGTGTGCTATAAAAACTTCTAAACTGGGTTCTGATAATATGTATATTTTTGTATATATATGTGATACTGTACAGCCAGTCATTATCACAAAAATAAAAAAAAAAAAAAAAAACAACAACAGAGTGATCAGAAGAGCATGGATCATGTACAACCTTCAAGGGGTTTATTTTGCGATAATAACCAGCTAACTGTACATTATCCCGCTTATTACACAGCCACCAACCAAATAAACAAATAAATGGTCGTGAAATATTGATTAGTGTTGACATTATGTTATTATGAGAGAAGAAAGAGACCACAGAGTCTCCAGAAAAAGAGCTGATTTCCTCCTCCAGTTTGCGTCAGAGTTCTGTTGGTGTTCATTTTACGAAAACAACTATCTGACTGCTCATTATCCTGCTTATTACATGACTACTTGCCAAATTAATAAAAAAAATGGATATGAAATATTTATTTGCATTGAAATTATGATATCACGTGAGAAGATCGTGGAGTCTCTAGAAATTGCTGAATTCCACCTCCGGTTTGCGTATAATTGCTCATTATCCCGCTTATTACAAGACTTATTTTCAAATAAACTAATAAATGGTAGTGAAATATTAATTTGTGTTGATACTATGTATTTATGTGAGAAGAAAGAGACCACGGAGTCTCCAGAAACTGCTGAAATCCACCTTCGATTTGCGTATAACTGCTCATTATCTAGCTTATTACAAGACTGCTTTTCAAATAAACAAATAAATGGTCGTAAAATATTAATTAGTGTTGACATTATGTATTTATGAGAGAAGAAAGAGACCACAGAGTCTATAGAAAAAGAGCTGATTTCCTCCTCTGGTTTGCGTCAGAGTTCTGTTGGTGTTCATTTTACGAAAACGACTATCTGACTGCTCATTATCCTGCTTATTACATGACTACTTGCCAAATAAATAAAAAAAATGGACAAGAAATATTTATTTGCATTGAAATTATGATATCACGTGAGAAGATCGTGGAGTCTCCAGAAATTGCTGAATTCCACCTCCGGTTTGCGAATAACTGCTCATTATCCTGCTTATTACAAGACAAATTTTCAAATAAACGAATAAATGGTAGTGAAATATTAATTTGTGTTGATATTATGTTTTTATGTGAGATGTAAAAGACCACGGAGTCTCCAGAGACTGCTGAATTCCACCCCCGGTTTACGTCAGAGTTCTGTTGGTGTTTATTTTGCGAAAATAATGATCTGACTGCTCATTATCCCATTTATTACACAACTTCTTGACAAATAAATAAATAAATGGTCATGAAACATTGACTTGCTTTGAAATTATGATATCATGTGAGCAGAAACAGATCGTGGAGTCTCCAGAAACTGCTGAATTCCACCTGCGGTTCTCATCTAACTGCTCATTATCCCGCTTATTACAAGACAAATTTTCAAATAAACAAATAAATGGTAGTGAAATATTAATTTGTGTTGACATTATGTTATTATGTGAGAAGAAAGAGACCACGGAGTCTCCAGAAACTGCTGAACTCCACCTCCGGTTTACGTCAAAGTTCTGTTGGTTTATTTTGCGAAAACGAATATCTGACTGCTCATTATCCCGTTTATTACAAGACTACTTTTCAAATAAACAAATAAATGGTTGTGAAATTTGATTTATGTTGATATTATGTTATTATGTAAGAAGAAAGTGACCATGGAGTCTCCAGAAATTGCTGAATTCTACCTCTGGTTTGCATTTAACTCCTCATTATCCAGCTTATTACGCAATACCAGGATGACCGCTCTGATATTACTTAATCCCTAGATAAATATCAGACCGCTAGATGGCACGATTGACCAGCAGGAGTTCAAATAAAACATGGAAGAATTTTTTTTTTTTTTAAATGGGTTCTCTGAAAATCAGATAGATTTTAATACTCTTACATCTATTTTAAAGAGCATTTTAAACCAGCCTAAGGTAGTTTGCTAGTCTCCTAGTCTGACCAGCTAAGTGCCCATAACCCCTCCAAACAAAGCAGACCAGCCTGACCAGTGGAAATCAACTTGGTGACCAGCTAAGATCAGTAAACCATCAATTCTGTATCCTGGTATTGTATATATCAAAGTACTACCTGATACCATTACTGTACCATGGTACCACCACAGTGCTTTTCTGCAAGATAATGAACAGCCCATGAGTAGTAGATCATACTGTAAGTGTGTCTGTGACGCCTCCTGGTGGTCATCAGTGTAGTTGCACAATCAAATATGTCAACTCTTGCAGTTACACCACTACAGTGAAATAGCACAGGTTTGTGGATATTGTGCGTAATTTGATGCTCAGATTGCAGCACTATCTCTCTGTGCTTCCAAATTTCATAAGCTCTGATTCACTCGATAAGAACAATTTGCACTTGTTCTCAGAAGAGACACTGAAGGAACATCAGAACCTCACACTGTGCTCCCATTTGATCCAGGTGGAGTCGGTGGAGCATGTAGATCCACACATATAGTCCCTCTACACTCTTAAATATAAATGTTCTTCAATGGTTCTTCAGTTGCAAGTGTGTTCTTTGATTTGAAGAAGCTATAACTTTATTAATCTCCAGTGTTTGGTTTCTGGGATCTTTAAAGCACCAGATGGTTTTATAAAGAAAAAACTAGAATAATTTGTGACCTACTCCTTCGTTTGGAGTCCGAGAAATAAATGTTGAGTTTCATGTACTATAGTAAATAGGAAGTCTATTTTTTCTAACAGTATAATGATTATGTTTGTACTCCAAACCTTTGTATTTACATGCTTTCCTTTTAACTTTAGTGCATAAAGTTCAAAATGTGTCTTTGGGACAAAGTGACTCAAAATAATGGAGCAGGTCACATTTATTCATTGAGGAACTTCAAAAGGTTCTCATTTAATGTCAGTCCGTAAACCCCCTTTTTTTGGTTCTAAATGGAACTATTGTTTTTAAGAATGTAGTTCAAAACTCACATCATTCACATGGAAGATTATTCTTATTTGCCGCTGAGTGCAATTAAAGACAATTAAATATCTGTGCAAACAATGTCCAATATGCAAATTAGGATAAGTCATAAATATACATGATTTATTATTTACCTAAACTAGAGTTGAGGTTTTATTGTGGAGGCTTTATGGATTCTGCTGCTTCCTAAAGCATGAAATAAAATAGATTTTAATGCCAAAACTGATCTTTCAACCCAAACACATCTAGGGTTGATTCTCTGAATGACATAAAATATGCAGATATTATTAAACCTGTAATGATGGAGTGTCTGAAACCCCTCTAAAACCATCAAAACAGACCAGTCTGACCAGTGTAAACCAGCTGTTTCCCCCCTCAGTAGAATAACAGGCCCACTGAGATGTGTTGACTGAATTGAGAACTTTTGAAGCATTGATTTTGGCAACACTTTCACACAATTCCTCTTCCTTCTGTGCCGTCTTTATCACACGACGTTGTGGAACTCATTGTAAGAGTGTGTGGCAGGTTTCCTGTTTTCAGTCCTGTTAAATGCCAGCAAACAATGCACGGAAAAAGAGCCTGTTTAGTGTCTAGACAGCCGTCTATCAGCCTGCGGGCATCTAATCTCGTGCATTTCTTCTAATCTGCTCTGGAGGCTGATAAATATCAGCGCATGATGTCTTGACTGAGAAAATGAAACGTTGTGGTGAACCACTCGAGAAAAACCTGTCTGATATTTACCACAACAGGAAGACACAAGCCGAACACACCACGAAAACACGTCACTGCGGTGTCCACAGCCGTGAGAATAATGACTTATCGGTTTGCTCGCCAACTTAATTTCTCTCCATCTATATCTTGTGTTTACACTTTTTATTATTATAAAAAAAAATTTGCACTATTTATTTTGTGTGTGTGTGGGTCGGTGGCTGTTCTCAGAATGGAATACTACCTTTCTGCTTACTCCATCCTGTGCATTATACACTGTACACTGCCTATTTTTGAAAAATTTGTAAGTGAAGCATTATTTCAAGATAAACATTTCAAACATTGGTGTCACATATGGCAACTTTTGGCCACACAAATACAGGATGCTTAAATTTGAGTGTGTCCCAAATACGAGTGCTTAAATATGGTATGGGAGACCCTCAAACGATTTGCTGTCCATTTGAGGGGAGTCTTGCCGGTAAGAAACGGGACAATAGGCGTCCCGTACAGAATGTCTTAATTTTGGCCACAGTTTCCGGAGATTCTGACTAGGACTGAAGAAATTCATGGGAGCTCGTCTGCATGTCACAAATTTGAAATGTGTGTGCAAAAAATGCCCCTGCTGCGAATTCTTTTGTTTTTAATTGCAACATCCATTGGCGTTGCTAGACCCTATTAAGGAAGGCTTCAGCCTCCCTTAATTTCATCTCAGCCCCCATTCAAAGTAATGTCCAGCATCATCCAATCACTGTCAACCATGTTAAAATAAAATGATACATTATAAATTCTGAATCTATGTACTGATTATCATTGTCACATGTCTGTCAAACATGTTGAGTGATCCAAACATCATCTGCAGCCTGAAACTGAACTTTTGATCAGATTTTAGGAGTGAATGCACTTAACTGCATAGAGAGCTATAGGATGCTCCCTTGCTCCCTATTTAGTGAATGACTTAACCTCCAGTGTGCTGTCTGTCTGCACTGGTCTCAGAACAGTTTGAAATGCACCTTATTTTCATCCTAACTCCATATAAAGCCTCTGAAAGACACATTTTTCAGCTTTTAAATGAATCCATTTATTCTCAATGTGATAATACAGTAAATATATATGAATGCATTTACTAATGTTAATGAATAGAACTGTATTGCACAGTGATTACAAAATAAAATATAACAAAATATATATTAAAATGAAGCTAAATGACCCACAGATGTGTTCAAATTTAAAGTTATTTAAAATAACTAACATATTTTTTCTACATTTGAGGAAATGTGGTGCCAGTGTCCTCATATGTGGACATCATGTTTATCAGCACGCTGACGTGCGAAAAATTAAAACAATTTTTAAAGCGACATATCAAATGAAACAAGAGATACTACTGGTATGGTATGTTTTATGATCAACAAATCCTGGTGTGATCAGAGGAACGTACATTCTATCAAGTCTTTCTGCTCTCCTGATCTGGAATTTCTCATGCTTCTGTGTCGACCATTCTGGCTACTGAGGGAATTCACAGCGGTCATTATCACTGCTGTGTACATCCCGCCACAAGCCGACACAGACCGGGCACTCAAGGAACTGTACGGGAGTATAAGTGAGCAGGAAACCGCACACCCTGAGGCCGCGTTCGTTGTGACCGGGGACTTTAATAAAGCCAGTTTCAATTCAGTCGCACCAAAATACCACCAGCACATTAGTTTCAACATACGAGGGGATTGAGTTTTGGACCATTGCTACTCTCCCTTCCGGGATGGCTACAAATCCCTCCCTCGCCCACCATTTGGCAAATTGGACCACTCTTCCATTCTGCTTCTGCCCACTTACAGACAGAATCTGAAACAGGAAGCACCCACCCTCAGAACAATCCAGTGCTGGTCGGACCAATCAGACTCTACGCTACAGGACTGTTTTGATCACACGGACTGGGAGATGTTCCGGTCCACCTCTGATGACGACATCGAGGTTTACGCTGATAGTGTAATGTGTTTCATCAAAAAGTGCGTGGAGGACGTAGTTCTGACCAGAACAACACGGATCTATCCGAACCAGAAGCCATGGATAAATAGCGATGTTCGCGCGGCACTTAATGTGCGGACCTCCGCTTTTAATTCCGGGAACGCGGAGGAGTATAAACAAGCCAGTTATGCCCTCCGTTAAACTATCAGAACAGCAAAACGCCAGTACAGGAACAAGATTGAAGGACAGTTTAACACCACCAACTCTAGAAGCATGTGGCAGGGAATTAACATCATCACGGTCTTTAAAGGGAATGAAAACTCCGCCATGAACACCGCTGCCTCTCTCCCGGATGAGCTAAATACATTTTATGCTCGTTTTGAGGGAAATAACACCGCCCTCGCGGAGAGAGCTCTCACGGCTAAAGCTACAGAGGTTAGTTCACTCTCCGTCTCTGTAGCGGATGTAACCCGATCCTTCCGACGGGTGAATATCCGCAAAGCCACGGGCCCAGACGGCATTCCGGGCCGCGTCATCAGAGCGTGCGCGAACCAGCTGGCTGGTGTTTTTACAGACATTTTCAACCTTTCCCTCTCTTTGTCTGTAGTCCCCACATGCTTTAAAACATCCACCATTGTGCCTGTTCCAAAGCAATCAAAAATAACTTGCTTAAATGACTGGCGTCCTGTTGCTCTGACCCCCATCATCAGCAAATGCTTTGAGAGACTAATCAGAGATTACATCTGCTCTGTGCTGCCTCTCTCTCTTGACCCATTGCAGTTTGCTTACCGCAACAACCGCTCCACTGATGATGCCTTTGCATCTACAATACACACTGCTCTCTCCCACCTGGAAAAAAAGAACACTTATGTGAGAATGCTGTTTGTAGACTACAGCTCAGCATTCAACACCATAGTGCCCTCCAAGCTTGATGAGAAACTCCGGGCTCTGGGCTTAAACAGCTCGCTGTGCAGCTGGATCCTGGACTTCCTGTCAAGCAGACGCCAGGTGGTTAAAATAGGCAGCAACATCTCCTCATCACTGACCCTCAACACTGGAGCCCCACAGGGCTGTGTTCTCAGCCCACTACTGTATTCCCTGTACACACATGACTGAGTGGCAACACATAGCTCCAATGCCATCATTAAGTTTGCTGAAGACACGATGGTGGTAGGTCTGATCACTGACAGTGATGAAACAGCCTACAGAGAGGAGGTGCACACTCTGACACACTGGTGTCAGGAGCACAACCTCTCCCTCAATGTCAGTAAGACAAAGGAGCTTGTGGTGGACTTCAGAAGAAAAGACAGAGAACACAGTCCCATCACCATCAATGGAGCACCAGTGGAGAGAGTCAGCAGCTTCAAGTTCCTGGGTGTCCACATCACTGAGGAACTCACATGGTCCATCCACACTGAAGTCGCTGTGAACAAGGCTCATCAGCGCCTCTTCTTCCTGAGACGGCTGAGGAAGTTTGGAATGAACCGCCACATCCTCACACGGTTCTACACCTGCACTGTAGAGAGCATCCTGACTGGCTGCATCTCCGCCTGGTACGGCAATTGCACCGCCCACAACTGCAAAGCACTGCAAAGTGAGGTGCGAACTGCCAGACAGATCATCGGAGGTGAGCTTCCCTCCCTCCAGGACATATATACAAGGCGGTGTGTGAAAAAAGCTCGGAGGATCATCAGAGACTCCAGCCACCCGAGCCATGGGCTGTTCTCACTGCTACCATCAGGCAGGCGGTATCGCAGCATCAGGACCCGCACCAGCCAACCCCATGATAGCTTCTTCCCCCAAGCAATCAGACTTTTGAACTCTTGATCTCTCACGATCAAAATACATCAGCACTGCACTTTATTACTCTTACTCTTATATCTCACACCGGACTGTCATAAAT
>NC_059360.1:48727500-48730000 GCF_019703515.2 Myxocyprinus asiaticus | reverse complement strand
AAATTGATGGATTGATGGACGGACGGATATATGGCTTGATGGACAGACGGATAGATGGATGGATGGATGGATGGATAGATGGATGGATGGATAAATAGATGGATTGATGGAGGGACGGATAGATGGATGGATGGATGGATGGACTGATGGATAGATGGATATAAATAGAAGGATGGATGGATATGAATAGATAGATAAACAGACAGACAGATGGACAGATGGACGGATGGACAGATGGACGGACGGATGGATGGATAAATAGATGGATTGATGGACGGACGGATAGATGGTTTGATGGATGGACAGATAGATGGATGGATGGATGGATGGATGATAGATGGATATGAATAGATGGATAGATGAATGGATGGACAGATGGATGGATGATATGAATAGATAGATAGACAGACAGACAGATGGACAGAAGGATGGATGGATGGATGGATGTATAAATAGATGGTTTGATGGACGGACAGATAGATGGTTTGATGGATGGATGGATGGATGGATAGATGAATAAATAGATGGATTGATGGATGAATGTATGTATGGATGGAAAGATAGATAGATATTTCTGTGGAGTCTAATTCAGAAGTTTTGAAATTGTCATAACTATTTCTATCTCTGTTACCTCTGCTTTAAACCCTCCCTGACCTGTCTCTCCTAGGGCTGTTGTGTTGTGTTTGTGAGTCAAAGTGTGTTAGTGTAGTGCTGCTCATTACACTCATTAGAGAGGAAATGAGGTAAACAGCAGAGAGTCCAACTCTTCCCGCGGCCTTTACTAATCATCATGCTATTATATCCATGTGGAACGAATCAAATCATTTCACACACACACACATTCTCTGTCTCTTCCTCACAAAGATGTGTTCTGCAAAGTTTACACGTGAACTACACTGTCACAAAAACACAGAATGAGTGGAACTAAATCATTCAGCATGTGTATGTGTGTTGACCTGGCTTCACTCCAGCGTGTCTTTAATCATTTCTCTGTCAGACCTGAATAGACTTGAACATTATTGTTTTAAATCCTAATGAGCTCCGTATGAGAGCGACACATGAAAACAGCACACAGTCTAAAGTCAACCAAAACACAGCGAACGAGAGAAAGTTTAGGAGAACAAAAGACACAAAAGAGTCATGTAGATTTATTTGGTAAGTTTCCCTCCTCGGGTGCCTTTGAAAGTGTTGAGAAAACAATATGAAAGGATGTTAATCTGCTTGTCTTTTCCTCTGGAAGTGTTTTAAATGTCACAGCTTCATTTCTTTAGTGTTGATATGAAGTACAAGAATGGAGTGAAGCAGGTTGCCAGATCTGAGTGAAAATTATCATCAAAACATGACCAAAACCATCTCGATAGCAGTACTCAAACTAGAGGTATATCACTCTGAAAACATACTGTATACTGTAGGTAGCTGTATTAAAAATCGGCAATTTATTACCTTATTTGTGCTCACACGCTTCTTGATTATGTCATTAGTTACCAGTTTGGTACGATAGAAATTGATCGATCTGCAGAAACACTGTCCTGCAAAGGCAAAACACAGTTTTGGCCAATATTGTATCTTTTAGACCAGTGGTTCTCAACTGGTTTTGCTTGAGGACCCAGATTTTACATTGGACATCAAGTGGTGACCCAACACAGTAGAAAACGTAACCTGGATTTAGTGTATCCTGGGTGGCATTTTCTTTTGTCTACCATAGTTTTGATCATGGTTTTTAAATAAAAGAGCATGTATCAAGTGACATTTTTTGTTGTTGTTGATGTCAGTTTTGTGGTCTGCACGGCGATATCAAGGGAAGCTGGTTGACGCGTGCATGATCCAGAGAGACAGTAGGTTAGAGCAGAGCGGATCACTGGCGTGAGTGGTTCTGTGAATGATTCTGAGATGGCTCGCGCCACACACTCGCCCGAAAACCAGGCTTCAATCGTGTCGCGGTTTCAGATGAGAAGCATTTTTCTGTGGTCTGAAATTTTGCTTTTTGCCACTGAAAAATGTAAATGGAGAAAGAACCCTGGCATTGTTCTTTCACTGCTGTCCACGACCCAATCTGAACAGACTTGCGACCCATTTTAGGGTCACGACTCACCAGTTGAGAAAACACTAGTTTTAGACTATGATCTGTGACAGACGGGTTTGGCTCAACAACACTCAGATTAGTGAGACTATTTGAAAATCTACATTGGGATGGACAATCAAAACCTTGAAGCCATTTTTCTCAGTTTCAATGTTGGTGTAGTTACTGTGTTTTGGCTTTTAAAGGGAATACAATTCTACAAGGAAACTGTGGACTTGGCAACTCTGAACTGAAGTGCAGTAGAAATTGGTCGAGTAACAGAGAGAGAAGAAAAGGGGGGTTATTTCTCTTGGCAGAGGTTTGGGAAATCTGACCCAAGCTCTGGGATTGGTTTAAACAATAACACAAACCCAGCGAGGTAATTTCAGGACACTCAGACAATATGTCTGCATTTGGTCCATTTTCTCTTTGTTTCTCTCT
>NC_059360.1:48640000-48720000 GCF_019703515.2 Myxocyprinus asiaticus | reverse complement strand
CCAGGGGGCCTCAAGCGGGGTGCTAGGGGTACGTGAAAAAATTTAGAGAAAAAAAACGTAAAAAAACAATAAAAATAATAAACATTTTAAAATGTGTTTCATTTTGAAAACGGGATTAATCACAATTATTTTATTCCATTGACAGCCATAGTTTTATACCTTGAGAAATAAAAACAAATCTGAATGTAATTTCATATACTATAAGAAAAAAAAACATTTCTTATTTTGTAAGCAATAATGGTTGTACTTCACTGTTCTCTTTAAAGCTGCTGTGAAACGATATTTAATTTGAAAATGTGTCTTGTTTCTATTATAGTAATATTAGATGTTGAAACCCGAAGAAAAACATTACCAATTTAAATTGGTTTAACATCTAATATTACTAGAAACAAGACATATTTTAAAATGATTAAAAAGTATATATTTTCCATACAAAATGTAAATAATTAATTTTGCTTTAGGACAATGGCACTATTTTAATTTTGCAAGCAACATATCTTTGTAATATCATGTTAACTATTGTTTCACATTTTACTTTCAAAATCTCATAATTCCAAATATATTTGACTGTTACAGTTTCAAACAAATGACACACTGTTACACTGCGCTGCACTTTCATTAACTGAGGAATGTTTCTCTTGCTGTCACCATATAGAACAAGCATAGCTAAAGTCATGTGATCTGCAACGAGTCGACACTGACCCAACGTGCTAACAAGTAGCAGAACTAATTGACTAATTTGTGTAACCCCTAATTAGCGTTCCTATCCACTGTAACAGCCAGATCCCGATCATTTAAACATTCTAAAATGGTCACATCAGCAAGCGTTACGACACCTGTGATGTCAGTCAAATGCCACTGGCTCTCACATGTCACGTGATCAATTGCGACATTGGTATATTTTTGCGACTGCCTACATAGATAGGAAGCTTTTCAGCGATTAAAACCTTCAGTTTCACTCTGGAGCTATCGTATGTTTTCAGAAGTCTTAAATTTAGCAGGAGTTGTTTAGAATACTATTACGGTGCTCTTTGTTATTTTTGTGTTTATTACATTTTTTTTGAATAAATTATTGTGACTTTTATCTGCTTGTTATGTCTTTTATATTGTTGGTTGGTTATACTAGCCACATGATCGGGCCAGTATGAGCCAGGGCTATCAACTGGCCAATAGCCACAGACCTCGAGACCAAAATCGATCTGCGTTCCCACCATCGGGCAAATAGCCCTGCAGCTTTGCACTTAAACCCGCCTTTAAAATGCCGCCCTGGTGCCAACGTCCCACATCCCGCCCATTTCACAAGCAAGAGGGAAACTCAAGCTGAGGTATCATGTTATCTAGTTTTCTAGAATATCGAGTTTATATCGAATGTAAACAGCAAGATAACTAACCGACTGTAACAGCCGTGGTGTCATGAGTGGTCTCTCTACTTACAGCGGGACGATGTCCCAGCACACAGTTCATGACCTCGAACCATGGAAAGTTCTTTCTTTGGGCACCACCTTGCCCACTGCACATTTTAACGGATTTACCCAGATTTTAAATTTTTTTCCCACACCTCTACTGTTGTCCGCTGGATATACAACCTGGAAAGTTTGGAAAAACTCCGCCTTTGACATTGACCCCGCCTCACTCCCCAGTTGGCCTTGTTTGGCCCAAGGTTATTGGCCCCGAGAAAGCCCCGAGGCGGCACGATGAAACCTCAGATGTGACAGTGGGAGCACAACTGGCCCTGGCACGCACTAGCACGCCCTCATTTAGCCCGATAGTGGAAACACGGCTATTGGTGTTATATTTTTGGTTAGGTTTAGGCGTAGGGGTGGGGGTGGGTTTAGGTGTTCAAAAATATCTATATTACAGGATAATGTAAATAACATTTTTACTTGCTTGTTACATGTATTATATTGTTTATAAGTGGCTAGGTTTAGGAATGGGGTTGGGTTAGGTGATCTAAAATATTAATATATTAGCATAATGCAACTAAATTCATATTTATAAGTATAATGAAACATATTGCGGTTAAACATACATGATAAATCCGAAGATTGTCGAGCTTGTTACGGAATCCTTCGAACTTCATGATGCAGGCAAATAGTCGTTACAGTGATGTCTTTGTCGTGAGATTGAGAGCTGAGGAGGTCATTGGTCACGGTCATCACCATCATCTGAAGGTGATTTTCAGTGAGGGTGTCTCACGGTTTGTCAGCTGTGCTAAAGTGCGACTGCAGTTCACACTAGATTCTCACAGCTTCACTGACAGAACTGTCAAACTGGTGGTTGATTTTGACACCTGCCACCTCGCATGTTTAACACTTGCAAACGATTGTGATAATGACAAGATTCAGTTTTCTGAGCTCACATCTGCGTGTTGATAAACAGCTTGTGGAAACGCTTTACATGAGAAAATGACACGTTCACTGCAGGGGTGAAAAGTGACACAAGTGAATAAAGCAGAAGAGGACAAAACGAGAGGTGAAATTTTAAAGGTGAAGAAGACAGACAAAAGAGACACAGGAAACTCATATGAGGCTCTTTTTTCATGTTCAGGTGAGCGAGGGATTACAACACAATATATATTTCTCCTGTCAGTCAGTTTGATGTATTAATCTTCTGACAGGTTCAGCGAGAGATTTGCTCTCCAAACAAATTGCTCATCTTCTTTATTTTTTTGCCTCAGGCCAGGCCTCTAAAATGACAGCTGCTTTTATCTGCTGCCCGAAGCTACATGGTTTACAATCTTGCCAGCACGCTTCACAACACACACACACACACACCTGGATAATACACTGCGGTAGCTAACTAAAAGTAGTGACACTAGAATCAGAATGAGCTTTATTGCCAAGTATGCTTACACACACAAGGGATTTGTTATGGTGACAGAAGCTTCCAGTGCAAATGCAACCGTATATACATACATACAAACATATACATTTAAACATATATGCATATAGTGACATAAAAATACAAAAATAAGATGTAACAGCTACTACTACTACAACTGAATCATTTCCAGTAACAAACTACTACTAGTTGTGTAGCGTGACCAGTTTTGGCTGTAATCCAATTACAAAGTAATTAGTTACTGTAATCTAATTTCGTTTTTGTAAAATAAAAAAGTAGTGTACTGCATTCCATTTTAAATTCTTGTAATCAGATTACAGTTACTGACTATCAATAAATGTTATTACTTTTAATACATTATAGGGTCATGCTTCTTTCTATTATATTATTTATGTCGAATATATGAATTATTGCCCCGTAACGAGTCATTGTATAGGAGAAATGTGAGGTGCTGAGTGTATGACTTGTGTGTAACAATGAACAAGAAAGAAATATAGACATTATTTTGAATATGTTGTGCGGAAAAGTGTTTTAGAAAGTAACTTAACCCCTTAAACACTGGTGCATTTTTGGGCTGCTGCCCACAATTTTTCACACTCAAATTTAAAAGCTCACCATTCACACATACTGTGGACTAATTGCAAAAAAATTGGTCTCATTCTTCAGAGAACCCCTAAATAATAATAAAAAGACTCCAATTATTCATAAATAATTTTGTATGTGTTTATAATCTTATGATAAACAGAAAGTTTTTTGAAAAAAAAAAAAAATCTTTGTTGTCCTAACTTTGTAAACATGTAATTCTGGTTCTGTTCACTCTACCTCACTTTGAAAAGTCTTATTTTATTCCACTAGATGGCAGAAAACACTAGAAAAAAGATTTTTTCCTCAATCATATTCCTTCACAATATACAGATCTGAAATGTAGGTGGCGCTCTAACGCATTTTAGCCCTCACAGATGTGCTCGTCCATAGACATTCAGTCTAATTTTCAGTTCATGCACCACCCTCATTATTTCATTGAATATCTCGGCCTCTGAGTGGACTAGAAGCTCAATCTAGGTGTCATTAGAAAGCTGAGATCCTCCCCTTTATCATAAATAGTAATATTGGATTATTCACACAAGCAAGCTCACAGACAAGTAAACAATGGCACATTTGTTTTAGAGAACTTCCTAAGGTAAAAGCAGATATAAAGTTTTTTAGCTATTTAGGGCTTACAGCAGCAGTTATCAGAGCATAAAGAGACATTTGTATTTGATGACTTACAGAAATCATATTTCGATTTGTGATTCTTTTGAAAAACTATACAGTCACATTCCTGAGAATGAGAGCTTTTATTTGATATATGACTTGTCCATTTAAGTGCTATGTGAAGGACTTTTATTTTCATATTAATATTTCTACCCCATTACCTCTAGGGGGCGCTATTTTTTTAACGCGATTGTTTTGAGGCCTTATTTTGTTATTTTAAGTAACATAAATGCAGAAGTGATGGATATCTCTGAAAAGTTCAGATTCTAAGCTTTTAAATAATACCTCATATGCATGATTTATGAATACAGACACTTTAACGTTTTAAGCGTAAACTTTTTCGCGATATGGCGGGTCCGTAGAGTTTAAGTGAAAGTAATTAGTGATGTGATTACGTTTTCAATGAAGTAATTAGTAAAAAAAAGCTGATTACAATTTTAGAAAAATAATTAGTAATTTGTAGTGGATCACTATTTTTAAGTAACTTAAGTAACCCAACACTGAGATGAAGAAATGATCAAATAATCATGTTTCTCTCTCTCTTGTATGTGTCTTTAAAGCAAATCGATTCCTTCGTATTCCTAGTTAATTTTTGATATTGATTGATCATCATCCATTGATTCAGTCTCTGTGTGTCATTTTTACATGTTTTTGTGGCAAAATATAAAGTTAAATGTTGCAGTTTAGAACTATACATTTTAACCCTCCTATTACGTTCGGGTCATTTTTGACCCGGTAGAGGCTGTTGATGATTTTTAAATATCACATAGTTTTTAGTACAGGATTAAAAGTTTTGGACTTTGTCAAAACTATCAAAATATACATAATACTTGTTTTTCCGATTTTGTATTAGAATTGTTTTAGAGATAACCATTTGATAAAAAGTTCATGTAAGTAAATAGAATAGATTTAACTCAAAAACATAGTAAAAAAAGTATTAATGTTGTGTACTTGAGTTGTACAGTTGTTTAGTTGAAAAATAATATGTTGGTTTCGTAACTTTTGACCACCGAGTTGCATTGAGCAGTTATGAGTAATAGGAAATTCATTCAAATTACTAGTAATTCTCACATTAGATGTTAATATAAATTTTATATTATATTATATTTCGAAAACATTTCACAGAAACGTTGATAAAAAAGAGGTCTTCACATGTATCACACTGGTTTTTCTGTAGTTAATATACATTTTGAAATGTCAAAGAATTTCTACATTTTATTATTTCTAAAAACAATTGCATATTAATGAATAACTTTTATATTTGTCAGTTAACATGCCAAAAACATCAATATTTTTACATTGTAACAAGGTAAAAGGGAAAGGAGGAGGCGAGAACCAGCTTAACAATATAAATAATATTTAATGGTTAACTTAAACAAAAAGACACACACATGCAGGGCAGCTGCCCGTAACTCTCTCTCTGTCGAACTGCCTCCTCCGGTCGCCTTTATCCCTCTCGGGCTTGATCAGCCTGATTAGGGGCCCGGTGTGCAGCATCACGGCCCGCCCTTCACCCTGCCACATGCATGTATGAACAGTTAAGAACTTATTAATGACTTACAATATAGTTTTAGATGAAAAACATCAGGGTTATGAATGATTTCTAAGCTTGAATTACACCGGGTCAAAATTGACCCGCGAATGCAAAAGGTGTATGCAGATTCTGAACGTAATAGGAGGGTTAATTATTGTGTTTCATTAGTTATTTATTATCACATTATACTGAAATATACAGAAGATATATATATGAGCACCTAACCCCACCCCTATGCCTAAACCTAACCAATTCTCAACCGTATAAAACATACAGTTACAATAATTTATTCCAAAAAATGACAATAAAGCATTATAAAAGTATTACTGAAAATCTTCCTCTTCATGAACATCTTATTCAAAAATATACATAGGGTTTGTCGCAATCAGTCGCATGAATACACACAAGCCAATGTGCATTAGACATCGCTGATGTCAAACCTGTGTCGTAACAACCACTTTTCTTTAAATGGGCAATAATTGCCCCCTAGATTCGATTTTCAGGAGCATTTGTGATTTATGAGGCCATTTTTCCCGATACATATAAAAACGATACTGTCATTCTTTTCCGTCATTCAGATAAGTTCTCAACCTTAATAATTAGACTGTAAATATATTTCCATTTATCCACAAAATTCAATCTACATCGAATCATACTTTATGTGACAATGTTTATAACTTAACCATTTTCACATGTTATAAATAAAAAACAGAAACTGGTGCATTTTTGCCCCCACATTTTGAGTTTCAGAGGCATTTTTGTCCATTTTTAGGGGGATTTTGCCCCAAGACCCCCTTCATTTCCGACCCTGGTTGTAACGCTTGTTGAGGCCACCATTTTTGATGTTTAAAACGGTTGTGGGATTTGTTATGGCAGACGCCGGGGGACCGTGACCATAAAATAAAGACATAAATTTGGGTCTGTTCTTCACACAAAGCGATTAGAAGACTTGAAATACATCCAGAATGAAACAGAGCAGAATGTGTCAAGAAAACAACGGATTCAACATTTACCACTGCAAATAAATGAAATAAAAATCATACCCCAACATATCATCATGTAATGATGAAAAACATATAATTTCATGATCGCATCAGTCTATAGACACCAAAGGCTTCTAATTGAAACCAATGTGTTTGCCAGCCGCATCGGACACAGACGCTGAATCATCAGAATTTGGGAGTGAGAACGGGTTGTAAAAACTAAAAAGACACGCCTATGCACCCCTTACACCACTAAATAGCTTCAATTTAGCTACTTCAGATTATAAGTAGCTTGAAGCTTGACACCATGCTATACTGTGTTTTGAGGAGCGTTCAAGTCTGTGTATATTTATTAAAATCACTATAACACACATACATGTAAACACACAACATGCGCAGTGAGTGAACGCTGTAGGAGAAAGAATTATCTGTGTTGTAGATTAGTAGAGGAGTCTGACGGCGAGGAAACTGTAATTATCATGATCCGCTCTGGAAGATTTTACCTCTCTCTACTCCTCCCCGTCAGGCCTGCGGGCAATTTTATCATCAACAAACCCTCCGACAGACTCTAATTACACTTGAACAGACTCGAATCCACTCCACAGACTGTACCACCAGCTTTATGAAATTACAATCAACATTGCTGCATAAATGACAATTATTTTCTGTGTGGAAACACTTGAGCGCATGTTAAAAGGCAGGGCCTGGGTATCTCAGCGAGTATTGACGCTGACTACCACCCCTGGAGTCGTGAGTTTGAATCCAGGGTGTGCTGAGTGACTCCATCCAGGTCTCCTAAGCAACCAAATTGGCCCGGTTGCTAGGGAGGGTAGAGTCACATGGGGTAACCTCCTCGTGGTTGCTATAATGTGGTTCTTGCTCTCGGTGGGGCGCGTGGTGAGTTGTGCATGGATGACATGGAGAATAGCGTGAAGCCTCCACACGCGCTATGTCTCCGTGGTAACACGCTCAACAAGCCACGTGATAAAATGCGCAGATTGACTGTCTCAGACGCGGAGGCAACTGAGATTGAAATAATTATAAATAAATAAAAAAGCAATTTTTTTTGGTTTTTGATACAGGGTAGGCCTACTGTATATTATAAAATTCGGCATTCATTAAAAATTAAATTGCCACTAGATAGAGGTAACACAAGACTTCCTAGAGAAAAATTAACAACATTAAACACATTAAAATTTTATCAATAAATGATTTCACTTTGGCAGCCATAAAATAGGTTCTAAAACTGAAACTATGAAACACTGAGAAAAAAAAAAAAAAAAACTAACCTAACAGTGAAAGAGTGAACAAAAATGAAACTAAATTGGATTAAAAAAAATCTAAATTAAAACAAAAGCAAAAATATATATTTTAAATTTAAACTATAATAACCCTGATATGCATGGCTGTAATTTACATAAACAACCTCAAACAGAAGAGAGTTTTGATTTGTTGAAATTTTTGGTCTCTACATAATTTCTATACCTCCATTTTTGCTATTTCATAGTTTTGATGACTTTACGGCTGGATATTGATTTAAATGTCTTGTTTTGATTTGATTATGATTCATTTGAGTTACCTGTATAATGTCCATATGATCCTCCCTAAACCCGAGCGTGACTGCTTCCATTCCCCTTTTTGATTTGTAACTAGTAGCACCTAATAAACATGCAAAAATAACTTTTTTTTTTAAGACCAAATAGTTTTTCTAAAAATCAATGTCCACATATGTGGACAGCGGGACTAGGTTGTGAAATTTCAAATAATACCAAACTATAGAAAGTCAGATTTTTTTCATCAAATTGTTTATTATGTAGCCTGAAACTGAACTTTTGATCAGATTTTAGGAGTGAATGCACTTAACTGCATAGAGAGCTATAGGATGCTCCCTTGCTCCCTATTTAGTGAATGACTTAACCTCCAGTGTGCTGTCTGTCTGCACTGGTCTCAGAACAGTTTGAAATGCACCTTATTTTCATCCTAACTCCATATAAAGCCTCTGAAAGACACATTTTTCAGTTTTTGAATGCATGCATTGATTCTCATTGTGATAATACACAGACAGTGAATAAAGGATATTTGAACTGAAACTGAGCATATAGTCCACGGTTGTGGTCATTGTATTTAACAGTGTGCTGTTTCGTGATAACTTGCTGAAATGTTTAAAATGGCATATCTGATGAAACTAGAGACTCTAATCTTTTGACTCAAACAGGTTTCACTGTAAAAACTTAATGAGGTTTCTTACCAGTTGTAGTTTTGTTGGTGTTTCTCCCAAAGACAAACTCCGCTGTGGTCAGCGCCATGTTGTTTTGTCACATGACTCGGTCCGTCTAAAGTTTAATCCTTTACTGAGAGCACAGAGTCTCCTGAACTGAGATCAGTCAGTTTAATTAAATTAAATTATGCGTTGCATATAGCAAAGCCAAAATACAATGTCCACGCATGTGTACGTGGGGTCGCACAAGATTAAATATGCTTACATGTCCAAACTATGCAGTTCAGTTGCTATTTATTTAACAGATACAATGATCAACACAACCAAAACTGAAGTAAACTTCAAAGTAAAAGTAAAACATCAATCTTGGGATTTTAAGAATCGATATCAGGATTGCTCAAATGAAGATTGCGATTATTCTGAAAATCAGTACTTTTACCCAGCACAACCTTATCTGTTATTCTACAATGTAGTAAATAGTAATAATAAAGAATGAGTAAGTGTGTACAAACTTTTGACTGAATCTTTTGCGTCAACTGTTTACGATTATCTGATTACATTGCAATTCTAACATTTCTGACCTCTTCTGCAGTTCTGCCGTCTCTGGCAGCGTTGTGATTTTTTCTCTCGATTTGAGTTATTGGGTAAGGTTGATATGAAATGATGAATGTTGTGATATTTCAGATACACTATGGTCAAACCACATTAAATGTGACTAAACATGATACAGACAAAGAACAGATGGTTAAAACACCGTTTTGTCCATGAGAGACACATTGTAACACTGTCAAAATGTAGTGACACTTCAGCTGATATAAAATGCACAAACAGATTCTTGTTTAAATCTGCCTGGTGCCTTCAGGAAACAAAAAAAATAGACTTTTTAAACTGTACCTGGTTATTATCACAGTTTAATCCTAATGCAGTTTAATGCACATAAGAAAGCTGAATGCTCGCTGCACAACAGAGTTTGGTCGAGTTTATTACGTGGGCGTACAACAGACTGTATGTCTGACGAGAAACAAAACAAAGGAAATTAGACATTTGCCTTTAATTACTGTCAAAGCGACTCTGACAGTCTAATTGCTTCCACGGTTGATTCTCATTGTAGTTTGACCACAACAAAATGCCAGAGAAGGATGTTTGCCTTTTATTCTTCAAAACCACAGAGACAAAGTCCTTCATTTTTAAATTTGACCCCTAATCTTTTATATTTAATAACCTGTGACTCATATTCAAATATGACCGGTTTCACTGCTGAGAATCAAGCAGTGGCATGTTTCCTTGAATTATGAAGCGATAGAAACCTGAGCCAACCTGTCTAAATGAACTATTGTGGACGACTAAAACTATCTGCTGGAGTGTTAAATCCCAAACAGGTAAATGCAAAAGAGACAAGAATAATAAATAAACAACAACAACAACAACAACAACAACAACAACAACAACAACAACAACAAAAAGTGTTCTGGTCTCATTAAAACTGACTTGGAAACTTTTCACCAGGTCTTCATCATTTATTTTTGGCACTTTTCAAATGTCTTTTATGTCTAGATTTGACTGTTTTAGCCATCAGATCCAGACTTTCAATATTAAACTATGAAAATACATTATAAAAATACAAATTATTACATGTTTAAAACTATGATCATCTAAACAAAGAGTGAAATAAACAGAAACCATTTCAATATTTATTGTGTGAAAATTATATAAAACTGTCCCACAGTTGTGACGTTATTTCCAGCACACCAAGCAATGTTGCCTCTTATAATGTTTTAGCAAAAGTTAGTGTACTTGTTAACCGAGTGGACAAAAGTGTCAGTGAAGAGCATACTTGAGATGAAATATAAGACAAAAAAAAAAAAAGAAATATCAAGGGAAATACCGTCATTTCCAATCAAGCTGTAATTTAGCCAAATTTTGTCACATTAAAAGTGTGAAAATATTATTTAATTGTTTGTATTTAGGATGCATAAAATGTAACCTATGAAATTAGCCTTAGCAAAACAAAAGAGTCCATCATTTTATTTGAAAAACGTTAAAAATGTCATTTCCATCAGCGTCATTTCCAGCACAGAATTCTATTACAGTTTTTCCTGAACGCTTAAACGCTAACAGTGATTCTTGAAGCACTATCTCTGAAACCATTAACACTTGAAGCCAATGCATTTACCAAGTGTGCCAAACTGAATGCACACTCTCTGCTTTACACTCAGTTTGCAATTTAATAACACACTTCTAGCAAAACTGTAAACATCGGTCTCTCCATTGCCACACTATTTCGCCAATTGCCTTTCCACATTGACACATGTGAAAACACTTTTAGATAATGAGTTCACTTACAAATCAGAGCTTGAGCACTATAAATAGGCCACAGTCTTATGGCAGACCCACAAAGAAGGCAAGATGCCATTTTTTTTTTTTAGCACAAATGTTTTTGTTTTGTTCTACTGTGCTTTTGTTGTTTGAGGAGTGTTAGAACATCGAGAAAACAAATACAGTAAAAAACGTTTTCCCCTTATTTGTATTGATAATGTGTTATGTTCAGAATACACATCCATACTTTACACATTTGGATGCCTGTGTGTATGTGTGTTTACTACATGTATGACAAAAGTTTATTGTAAAATGCTATGCCCTGCACACAGAAAAAGCAAAAGCCACAAGTGTTTTTCATTTATACTATCAGTGTGTAGTTGGCGCTTCGTGTGCTTATTCAAATGGTTTGTGTGTACAAAAAACAGTTTTAAAGAGTTTTGCAAGAATTGTTTGCTTTTGCAAGAGATGTATAATGTTTTGCTGGTTTGGTGTAAGGTTTTGTGGTTAGTGTGTTGAGTTTTGCAAAAAATAGCCAATAGTTTGAAAGATAGTACCTAAGCAATTTAGTTTAGACACTTTAGTTTGTAGAAGTCTAAGAAATATCCATAAAATGTTAATCTTGACAATCCAACTCTCTAAACGTGGTTCAACGATGAAGATGGACATACTACAGTTTTCCCCAATTGTTAACACACTCAAATTGGAACTTGAAACGCAATCACCGAAACCTGAAACTCATGTACCAAATCCCTAAACCAAGTCTGCAAAATTGCAAGCACAATTCTAGTTTTCAATTATATATCACACTTTTTGCAAAACTCTACACACAGTTCTCTACATTAGGCACAACATTCAAAATTAAAATCTCTTTAGTCATTTGGAAAGCAACGCCAATCACAGTGCCAAGCTCTATACATCATTTGGCAACACCCACTCCTCACAGGTGTAAACACTAGTTGCTGAAATGTTCACTTAGAAATCAGAGCTTTAGCACTATGTAAAAGGCCACAGATGAGCTCTCCTGTTTTGGAGGAAAATGGAAGTCAATGGTGAAGCAAGAGCTAGAGGTGAAGGAGTGAGAGTAAAAAAAGGAAGAGGAGGATGAGGACGAGGAAGGACAGTTGTCTCAGATGAGATCAGGGCCACATTGGTTGACCATGTGCTCAATCATTGATTGAGGATGAGGGAGGCTGGGCATAGAGTTCAGCCCAACCTGAGCTGCTACACGGTTGCATCTATCATCCGTACATTCAGAAATGAGAACCGGTAAGTTACCTACCATCTACACTATGCTCTTTATGTATGTATACTGTAGTATACTGCAGTCCGACATATCAGTAGGCCTATGTTACTCTGTGATTGTTGGCCAATGTTACAGTAATGTCATTTCATATTGAGAGAAAAGAGATTATTTTAGCTTCCTGTAACCAATCATATCATATTTGTGGATCTTCTGCAGAACTGAGAGACGGCCAGGCCATGGTGGAAGACACCGGCTGTTCACACCAGAACAGGAGACCGCTATTGTGAACATGGTGGTGGCAAACACTACCATTAGACTATGAGAAATCCAGAATCACATAATTGCAGACAACACAATAGTCAATAACATTCACCAGGTGGGCTTGTCTACATTGGACCGTGATTTACAGTGCAACCGAATCCGAATGAAACAGGTCTAAAGAATGACATTTGAGCGAAACTCAAAGGGTTAAAGAACAGCGCTATGAATATGTGCAAGTAAGTACTGTAGTGAATGTGAATTTACTATCATATCAGCACTGTAAAGACGCATTACAGTACTGTAATCCAGTGTATTGTGCCTCACCACACTGACTGCTCTAGGTCTATTTCACATATTGTCTTGTTGTCTGTTTCAGAGAGTCTTGGAGCTGGATGCCGCTGCAATTCAGCACGTTTATATCTACATTGATGAGGCTGGCTTCAACCTAGCCAAAAGAAGGGGATGGGGACGGAACATTATTGGCAACTGTGCCATTGTGAATGTCCCTGGACAGCGTGGAGGGACTATCACTATGTGCGCAGCTGTTAGCCAGTAAGCCGTCCTCCATCACGATGCCAACCTTGGTCCCTACAACACCACCCTTCTCATCACATTCCTGGACACACTACATGGCATCCTCATTCCAGTTGAGCATAGGGGTGGACCAGAGCAGCCCAGGTATGCTGTCATCTGGGACAACGTGAGTTTCCACTGGGCTGCTCTGGTCTGCAACTGGTTCATCGACCACCCACAATTTATTGTTCTATACCTCCCACCATATTCCTCATTCCTAAACCAAATTGAAGAGTTTTCTTTTGGCATGACAATGGAAGGTGTATGACTGCCGTCCCCTCGCATGCATGCCTCTTCTCCAGGCAATGGAGGATGCAGGTGCTGAAGTTGATGTGGGGGCTTTTGGCGGCTGGATCCATCACTCCAGAAGATTCTTTTCCCGCGGTTTAGCCAGGGAGAACATCACTTGTGATGTAGATGAGGTGCTGTAGCCAGACCAAAATGGGAGACAGGATGCAGCCTAATTTCTTTTTTCTTTTGCATGTGTTTTTGTCTTTGTGTTTAGAGTTTTGAAAGAACGAGCAACTTTCAAAGAAAAACAGAAAAACCTTTATCTTACTGAATGTTTTTCCTGGTTCTCCTGTTGGGTATGGAAAGTGTTGCATACAAAACACAAGTGTTCAAAAATACTGCATTTTGGAAATAAATGACAATGTTTTTGTTACTGTGTTGTGTGTTTATGTATATTAGAGAAGGTATACATTACTGTAACAGTCTTTTACAACCGAATACAGTGTAACACTGACAATGCAAAAGGCATAAACCTACTGATGGGATATTCATAGTGTTTTGTGTCGAGGACATCAGTGTGTTGTTCAGGGCTAGATTGGTAATCTGGCATACTGGGCATTTTCCTGGTGGGCCGACGCACTTTGGGGCCATACAGGTGGACTGGCCATTGGGCGGGCTGGTGGACCAGCCGCGAAATGGCCGGATGGGCCGCGATAAACTGAAATGAGCCGCCGTGTTATGCAGAACGGGCTACAGTGACCAGTCCTCCCATCCCCCCCCCCCCCCACCTCAACAACTTTTGGGCCAGATTCTATGTAAAATCTCAGGCCCATTTCTCTTCCCAGTCCACCCCTGGTGTTGTTGGTTGGTTGGTAGACAGATCTATTCATATGTGTGCCATTTTGATGCAAAAAAAAAAAAAAAAAAACATTTTGGAAAGAGATAAAATGGTTTTGAACACGGTGTTTGCTTTTGCTAGAGATTTATAGAGTTTTGCAGTTTGTGGTTTTGTGATTAGAGTTTTGGGACAATGGGCCAAAGATTCAGCAAACGTGTGTAAACAATTGAGGAAAAACTGTAATAACGCAGATGTTTTGAGTTCACCTCCACTCTCTATCTGAAACATTTGTCCTCACAGTTCAGTTCGTCTCTTCTCCACAGCCAATAAAAAGACAGTAATAAGTGTTTACATCAGCAAACGCCAAGGGCCAGAAGTGAGATTAATGCTTTACAGACTCATTCAAAAACACCAGAAACACTCTGTAACCTGTATGCCAAAAAAAAAATAAAAAGTGTGTGTATATATATATATATATATATATATATATATATATATAGCCTACATCAGTTTGTCAATCCCTAAAACAAACCTGTGACGTTTTGCAGCAGTTTGTTTTAATTTAGTATTTTTTTTTTTTTTTTACAGAGTATTCCACCTCGAGAACAGCTCTTGCCGGTGGGTGGGAGAGACGGTCATGATTTCCTCCCGTGTCCAGTTTAATACGATTTAATTACAGATTTGCCATGTTTCCCAGAGGCTGATGTGATATTAGACTCCAGTAATTAATCTTTCCAGATAATCACATGATAATAAGGGTTGACATACACAAGCCTCTGGCCGTGTGTTATGACTATAAAGCTGGTTAAGATCACCTCAAGTGTCCCGCTGGAAGATTTAATGAGTAAATAACAACTTCAATTTCTGAAAATGGCTCCAAACATGCCTAGCAACATGCTATTAACACCAAGCAACCAGGGGTTAAATTGGGCCAGTAAGGTCCGGAACGGATTTCTGGCACCTTTGATTCCAAAAAGAAAACAATGCTTTGGATTTGTCAATCCATCCCATTTATTGTATTCTCTGTTGTGGATTTTGTTTGATCCATTTGACACATTCCATCTCTATTTAGCAAGTGTACTCGTTCAAAAATATTTCAAGTTAATTATGCTTCGCTCTAGTCAGTTGCGGGCTTGTAGAGGCAGCATATATGAGAACAGCACAAGACCACGCACCCCCGCATATAGAAAAAAAAAATTCCGCTTTTGTACCGCGCCGTGGTCCGATCTCTGTTTCAAAGAATCGCATCAACTGCTCACCTGTTTCTTCTTAGATACACTGATATGCAGTAACGATTTTGCTTAGTTGTTAAAAATTTGTATACACCAAGGGGGTTTGAATCCAAAATCACTCACATCCAAAGCAACAATAACACTGATCAATATATCATACAACTTGACAGGGGCGGACTGGCCATAGGGAGAACCGGGACATTTCCCGTTGGGCCGGCCACGAAACGGGGCCAAATGGGCGGCGATAAGCTGAAACGGGCCGCCGCGTTATGCCGAACGGGCCGCGATTGGCTAAAGAGGGCCGCAAAATGGTGCCATGATATGCTGAAGGGGGCCGCGATATGCAGAAAAGGCCAGCGACAACACCCTCCCTGCCCCCCCACTCACAGTGGCGAATTCTCAGGGCCAGCAAAGCCTTCTCTGCTGGCCTCACATGCCAAATAAATAAATATTTTTCATCCTTTCATTCTCAATCACCTAATTGCCTATGTATTTTTAATTGCTTTCCACTCTTAATTAATCTACAAACAAATAGAAAAAAATGAAAAGTTTATCCAGTCAGAATGTATTCTTTGATGCTTACAAGCGAAGCGTGACAACTGTTTTACAAATCGCATGCCCGAAGCCGAGCTCCTTAGCCAAAGCAGCACATGAGTCTGAGCTCCACCTCCTCAGTGCAAATGAATGAGCAACTAAAGTCAGATTGTCAGATTCATCAGCCAATCAGATTGATTTATTTGTTCTTGGTGGGTGTGGTCTTTAGTATATGTCCCGGTCGAGGCCTTCTAGCTGGCCTTGAGTGACGCAATCACACTTTAAGTGATGTAATTTTAAAGCGAAGAGCGCGAGATCGTCATTACTGCTGCTATCGCCATTGAGAAAGCGATCCTTATGGATTTAAAAACACGAGATGTTCTGCATGACCGTGTGATTGCTTAATTTATTAAACAGGAAAAGAGGACTGATTTTCACTTCAAGTAAATTGGTAAGTGCTTTTTGCATTGTTATAGCAACATCAGGAGTTTTCTAAGTGTAAATTAGGCTGCTGGAGCATTCAGTGTCGGATCAAGTTTTGAAAAGTAGTGCTGCGTTGCATTCAACTCGGAAAGTAGGATTTTACAACTTCCTACTAGGTAAAGTGCAATGGAATGCATCTTGAAGTCTGAATTACAACTTGTAGGCTCTTGCAGAAATTCTCAACTCCGATTTCACCGAGATGCAGGGGCATGATGTCACACAAACATGTACACACTCAGGGAGATATACAAAGTAAGTGATAAACATTCACTTTATTAAGTAATGTCGATAAATGAGTTCGTTTCCACATTACATGATTTTAAAGCTTGTTTAACAAACACCTGCAGACTGCAGAAACAGGTGTATAAAACATTATAATCTCTTTTGATAATCGCACACCTGAAGCACAAATGCTAGCGCTGCAGCATTGTTTATCAGTTTGGTTGCTAGGAGACTTCTCTAATGAGAGTCAAACCCCTGCTAAGCTAACGGGAGCGTTGCAGTTCCGAATATCGGGGAATGGGATGCATTTATGGTCGGAGATATCAAGTAGGAATATCCCACATCCAACTTGAATGGATCGCAACATAAACATGTACCCTGACAAAATGAAATTTATTGCAAGCAACATTTAAATCGCAAATATTATTAGATTGATTTTTCCAGGTATTATAAACCTCCTTGGTAGATTCATATGAAAAATTATGATTTTTGACGTTCATTTCACAAAACAGTTATGCTGCAGTTAAAATTAGGCTTGCTTGAGCATTAAGTGTCGTTTCAAGTTCTGGCTTTCGTGCGTGGACATGTCAATTGGTATTATTAGTTAACTGTGACATAATGTATGATGCCCAAAGGCATAGGATGTCTTATTCAGTGTGAAACTGTGTTTTCTTAATGGCATGAATCACACTGAAGTCCTAGACTTAAAAGGAAAGGCTCCTCATAAGGCTAACATGGTTAGGTCAGTGTAGCTAGTCTTAAATATAGTAATAATAATAAATTATAGTATATATATCTATATCTATATATATCTATATATATATATATATATATATATATTAAAATACTAGCTGAAACACATCTTGAAACTTTAACTACAACTGCCACTGTTGATATAAAATGAGGTCTAATAGATTCTACCGAAAGATTAATTCATATGAAACTATAACATGTTGTCAAAATATAACAGTTACTTTTACTCATGTAAAATCGTGAAACAATTTTGTAAAGGTGATAATGTATAATGAAAAAACAAATTAAAAAAAAAATGAGCGCATAGCACAGTGTTGCTCTTTTCCTCCTCAGTGCTGTTTGGCATGTCAGGGCTGCCTACTGTTTTAGAGGTTTGACTTGACGTAATGTTTTAAACTAGAAAAGTCTCGCTAGAACTGAAATGGGTCACATCAGTTTTGAGTTCTGCACACCACAATATCGAGGGAGGCCCGGTTGTTACGCGTGCGTGCCAGAGATCAGAGCAGATCATTAGCATGAGCTGGTTCTGTTACACTCACACGGAAGCTTTAATTGCACCGCGGAAATATCGCAGTGCAGATGAGAAGCCTTTAGCTGAATGAGAGAGTATCATTAAATTTGCCTCGGTAGTCCTAACTAGGCTATCACTTGGGCAGCCGCCGAAAAATCTTCAATGGGAATGGACACAGAGTGGCCGTATAACACTTCTCCTCGAGCAGAATATTGCACTAGAGATCGGTAAGTTTGTTCAAAGGGGAAAGCAAGAGCTAGAAAGAGCGCACTCCCATGCATGGTTGCCAGACTGCACAAAATAAGTATAACTTTAGGCAGAATATGTTTGTGACAGGGAGGAGGGTGGGGCCGGGTCGTGATGCTGCACACCCAGCCCCTAATCAGGCTAATCAAGCCCTCGCGAGGGATAAAGGCGACCGGAGGTGGCAGTTCGACAGAGAGAGAGTTACGGGCAGCTTCTCTGGATGTGTTTATGTTTGTGTCTTTTTGTTTTTTTAAAAGATAATTTATATTGTCAAGCTGGTTCTCACCTCCTCCTTTCCCTTTTACCCTGTTACATTGGTGCCGAAGCCTTGGAAGGAGGAGGGATGCGCCGTAGTAGAGTCCTCGCCAGTACCATCCACCCCAATGGAGCAGCCGCAGCCATCCGCCAGGGGACGGAGAAGCCTGGCTGCCTGAGAGCAGAGGAACAGCTGCCGACCGCGAGGGGAGGAGGGGCTCCTAGCTGACCGCCTGGAGCAGTCAAGGCTGCTGCCAGGGGCGGAGGAGACCCCTACTGGCCGCTAAAATGCATCGGGGTCAAGAGAGGACCGCCGACCACGAGCAGGAAGGGGCTCCTGGCCAACCGCCTGGAGCGGGAGAACTGCTGCCAGGGGCGGGGGAGACTCCTACCGTCCACTGAAAATGCGGCAGGGTGTTCCGTCCGCCAGGGGCTGGAGGACTGCCTCCGATCTGCCCGGGGAGGTACGGCTGTCATCCACTAGAGGGTGGAGGAGTGGCCGAGGACCAGGCTACGGCATATCGGAGAACCGGGGAGTACGTTTTTTTCTCTCTCTCTCCTCTCTCTCTCCCGCTGTCGTGTTGGCCTTTCCCTCTGGTTTTTTGTTTTGTTGTTGTTGTTTTTCCCTCCCCTTGTCACCCTCCCAGGTCCGAAGAGGTGGGGATGACCTGCCGGCAGGCGGGGCCGGAAAGGCATGCTCCCCAGCCTGATGGAAAGGAGGGAGGAGTGTGGCAGGGAGGAGGGTGGGTCCAGGTTGTGATGCTGCACACCCGGCCCCTAATCAGGCTAATCAAGCCCTCGAGAGGGATAAAGGCAACCGGAGGCAGCAATTCAACAAAGAGAGAGAGTTACGGGCAGCTGCCCTGTATGTGTTTATGTTTGTGTCTTTTTGTTTTATTAAAAGATTATTTATATTGTCAAGCTGGTTCTCACCTCCTCCTTTCCCTTTTACCCTGTTACAATTTTCAATTTGTGCAAGTATAAATCTCAAATTGGGGGTGTTGCGTCTCTTATCTGGCAACCCTAAGCATGTTAAATGCTTGTGGAGGTGCGTTAGGTCCCAATGCAAGATAACTGAAATATCCAATAAATATAAAAAAAAAAAAGCCACATTAAACCATGTGTAGGGCCGTAAGTTGCCCAGGTCTGTTCTATAAGATGACCAACCCCCTACCTAGGGCAAGAAGGTAACTTGTCTCAGCTTTCATCTGATTTTTATAAAAATGTATAAAATACATTTGATGGCATTCTTAATCAAATGCAATTTTTTTTGTTACATCTAATGTAAACTACAAAACCAAATATTCCATGTAATTATGTATTTTCACAATTAAGTTGAATAATGACATGCATAAATATTGACAGACAAATCCTTATCTCAGTCAAATTTATAATAATAATAATAACAAAACTTTATTTTCTATAGCACCTTTAAAAGTTGCATCTCAAAGCGCTTTTTTTTCCTGTCACCCACAGAATGTAGACGAGCAGGAGGAACAGTTAAAAAACAGATTCGGAGGAGTGGAGATCACGCATTGGAGTGTAGGGGGTTAAAAGTTCAGACAAGTATTGAGGGGCCAAACCATGCAAAGCCTTGTAGGTAAGCATGAGAATTTTAAAGACTACACGAAACTTGACAGGGAACCAGTGCAAGGACTCCAAGATAAGAGTGATGTGATCACTTGTCCTGGTCCTAGTCAAGATTCTAGCAGCAGAGTTTTGCACAAACTGCAACTTATTTAAGGTAGATTTAGAGACCCCAACATGTAAAGCATTGCAAAAATCAATACGAGAAAATACAAAAGTATTAATCAGTTTTTCAGAGCCATCCATATTTAAGGTTAAAGAACCATCTTTATGAAGCTGGTGGGGTGAACCAATGAGCATAACCTCGGTCTTGTCACTGTTGAAACAAAGAAAATTTAGAGACATCCATTTTTTTTATCTCAGTAATACATTGTGCAAGAAAGGTGACAGCCACACAATCACCAGTTTTTGAATGGATGTAAATCTGGGTGTCATCTGTGTCAAAATGATAATTAAGACCAAGAGATCTTAAGAGCTGACCAATGGGAAACATGTAAACACTAAAAAGGGGCCCAAAATCGATCCCCGAGGAACACCACATTTAACAAGACCAACTTTGGACCTACATCCACCCAAGGAAACAAACTGCTGATGATCTGAGAGATAAGACTTCAACCAGTTTAATGCAGTATCAGTAACACCAAAGACTGTCTCAAGACGAGTGAGTAAAAGAGAATGATCTACAGTGTCAAAAGCGGCACTGAGATCAAGAAGGATCAGAATTGAAAGACAGCCAGAGTCCGAAGCTATTAACAAGTCATTTGTGACCTTAACTAATGCCGTTTCAGTGCTGTGGAGTTTGCGAAAGCCAGATTGAAGGGGTTCAAAAAGGTTGTTTACAGTGAGATGTGTATAATTGAGAAGCCACAATTCGTTCTAAAATTTTTGCAAGGAAGGGAAGATTAGAAATGGGACAAAAGTTGTTAAGATTGTCCAAGTCCAAGTTAGTCTTTTTAGGTACAGGGGCTTACAGCAGCAGTTTTAAATGCTGCTGGCACAACACCAGTGCACAAGGAGTCATTTATTATACTCAAGACAACAGGACACAAAGAGGCGACACGTGATTTAAACAAACAAGTTGGAATAGGATCAACTATGGAAGTGGCAGCTTTCATTTGTGATACCTCATTACCAAGAGAAACCAGGTCAAGTGAGGAGAAATTTGAGAAAGAGGTGCCAGAGAAATAAGAAATACTAAAAGGAGAAGCAGATGAGACAGGAGTATTATGAATGTATTTATGAGCATTGTCAAACTTGGTGCTGAAAAAATCAAGAAATCTATTAAAAAGGTGAGTTGGAGCAGGCACAATAGAGGAACTGTTACATTTGAGCAGTTTGTTAATGGGATGAAACAGTTGTCTGGAATTTCTTTGATTATTGACAATTATCTGAGAAAAATAACGGGACTTGCGGATACAATTTCTGCCTTATATTCATGCAAGTGGTCTTTCCAAGCCTGGTGATGTACGTTCAGGCCAGAGAGATGCCACCTTCGCTCCATTTTGCAACAAGCTCCCTTCATAGAGCACAGCTCATCATTATACCAGGGAGCGGAATGTGCAAAGGAGACAGACCATGATTTCATAGGAGCAAATGAGTCAAGGCCAGACAAGAGAACAGTATTTAACAGAGAAATGTTGTCCTCCAGAGGGTCAGATGGAGAAAAACAACTTAAAGGAGAGTCAATAAAGTCAGTGAAATCAGAGAGATCAATGGATTTCCATTTGCATTTACAGTGTAAGAAGAGGAAATGTTAGTGTGTGGGAGTTCCATATTAAAAAAAGACAAATGGTCAGACAGCCCTAAATCAGCGATGGAAAACTGAGACACAAATGATCCATTTGCAATCACAAGGTCTAATGTGTGACCTTTATTATGTGTAGCACAGTCCACAAGCTGGTTCAAATCAAAGCACTCCATTAAGGACAAAAAGTCCCTTGTTATTACAGAGTCTTTTATGTCAATGTGGATGTTAAAGTCCCCAGAATAAGAGTTCTCTCAAACTTGAGGCACAACGTAGACAGTAGATCTGCAAACTCTGATAAAAAATCTACATTTGTCTTAGGAGGCCTGTAGACTGTAGCTATGGCAGTAGCGAAGGGTGCAGGGACACTCAGAACAAGACATTCAGAAGAATTAAACTGGGGAATAGCCACGGGACTTATGTTGTATTGTTGATTATGCAGCACAATGATACCCCCGCCAGAGGGTCACGGGAGATCAAACAACCCGTATCCTGTAGGAGTAAGTTCATTAAACAAAAGTCCATCAGACTGTTTCAGTTAAGCACACAAGGTCAAGTATTTCTTCTGTGATAATATCCGATAAAATCACAGCCTTGTTCACAGAGCGTGCATTAAAAAGTGCCGATTTCACCAGACGCGAGGGCACAGAGGATAACGGAGAAAACAAGGATGGCATCAGATGATGAGTGTATAGAACTGCGCCTTGAAGAGCGATGTATATAGCGCTTAGGTCGCAGTATTCCAACATTTCGGCAAAGTTCATAGGAGTCATTCGCCAAATAATAGCTCCTATTTAGGTTCAGCAATTTGCAAGTGGTGTACCTTAAAGCCATGGAGAGGGAATCCACGCCAACAGCAACCATGGGGTAGTGTAAGTCCTGGGCAAGGCGATAGGAGGGTTGATTCCTGCAGATAACTCTCAAAGATAAAAACAGCAGTCTGAAGGATAAAACGTGATTCCGTATTGCAATAGGGTAAGTAAAGAGGGGACTTCAAAAGCTCCAAAATCCCACAACCACTCAAAATAAATCGATAAACATATTAAAACAATGAAAAACGGGAGAGAGGAGTGGCAGCCAAATGCACCAGCGTTCCATTTCATCTGAAAGAAAAAAACGTCTTCTATGGGGTTGCGACATCGCCCGACTTTAGTGTTCCCTCACCTCTGAAATCCCAATTTAACCCCTGCTAGCAACATGCTAGCAATGCCTAGCTATGTGCTACAACATGCTAGCAATCCCTAGCAACATGCTAAAACATTCAAGCAATGCTTAGTTATACACTAAATCATGCTAGCAAGGCCTAGCAACATCCTAGCAATGCATAACTATGTGATCAAACATACAAGCAATGCCTAGAAACATGCTAAAACATGCTAGCAATGCCTTGCTACTTGATAAAACACGACAGCAACACCTAGCAGCATGCTAACAATGCCTAGAAACATGCTAAAACATGACAGCAATGCCTAGAAACATGCTAAAACATGACAGCAATGCCTAGCAACATGCTAGCAATGCCTAGAAACATGCTAAAACATGACAGCAATGCCTAGAAACATGCTAAAACATGCCAGTAACACCTAGCAACGTGCTAAAACATTCAAGCAATGCTTAGCTACATATTAAATCAACTTAGCAAGGCCTAGCAACATGCTAGAAATGCCTATCTACATGATAAAACATAATATCAATGCCTAGCTACATGCTAAAACATGCTATCTATCTATTACTCTTTTTACTTTTTTTTTCAACTCTCATGAAACTTTTATTGTCAAGTCAGCCTCAAAGTATGTATCTACAAACTTTGACTATCTATATTTAAATGTTTCTCTTCAGATTTGTACATCTCTAGGGGTGGGTAGAGAAAAGATACATTCTTAACTCACAATCAGATATTTTAGTAATTTCTTTGACTTTAGTACAATGACAATAAAAATGCCAGTTATGTAATTTTGCAAACATTCCTATAACATCATGCTTACTATTTTTCTTACATAGTATAGACAGGCTTTATAGTCAACAATATATAGCTGCCTCTATTTGTGGGAAGGGGGTCCCATGGCAATGCGATCATCATGTTTGGGGGTCCTTGATATTTTCAAAATGTTTCAAAAACTCTGATTTCAAAAACTAAAATGTCAATGCAGCTGCCTGGTAATTTGCAGGTTTATGTGTGTTTTGGCTGTCTGTGGTTTGGAGAAGGACAAACTCTCTGTCTCTCTCTCTCTCTCTCTCTCTCTCTACACACACACACACACACACACACACACACACACACACACACACACACACACACACACACACACACACACACACACACACACACACACACACACACACAGGTGTTCATCCTCTCTGTAGTTCTGTGGTTTGAGCAGCTGTGTTCCTGCTGAGAGAGTGACAATATGAAAAACTTCTCTTTAAACTTTTCACCTGTTCAAAGCCACATTTGATTTCAGTAACAGCTTCATTCTGCACAGCTACTTACAATTCAAGGTTTGAATTAAACACAATTCTGTCAAACAGGACAATCAGAAAAATAAAAAAAATGAAATTAAAAAAAAAATCAATGGCTCCTTTATTTACATTTTAAATGGTCAAATGTAACTACTGAAAAGTAATTTTTTGGAAATAACCATTGTATTTTCTGACCTTTGACCTGGCAGAAGCTCAGTGTTAAATGGCAAAATCTTTGACCATGTTTGGAATGAAATATGAGTGTACTGCATACAAACAGAATGCATTAAGCGATGACAAACAGTTCAAACAGTAGAATGCTACACTGTTTTGGAGAAAACTTCAATTGTGTATGGGTCAAAAATTACCCAGTAGACTACAGTAGATATTCAGCACACCTCCCTTTTGATTATCAAAATGTCAACATTGACATAAGCCTAAAACAAGCCTTTTAAATTCCTATGTATTGAAGGTGGTACTATTCTTTTACAGTAGAAATATAGTACACCCTCTATTTTAAGTAGAAAAAAAGGACCCACTTTATTTATATTAGGTGTCATTAACTACTATGTACTTAAGCATTTGCTACAATGTATTATTATGTACATATGTGTTGTTACATTGCACTTACATTTAAAGTACCTGCATTTAATTGCCTAACCCTATGCCAACTCTTACCCTAACCCTAATCTTATCCCTAACCCTAACCCTAAACCTACCCGTAACTCAACTTTAGAAGCAGCAAATGTGAAACTTGTAAGAATTTTGCAGAACAGTTACATAATAAATACATTTAATAGTATGTATTGTAATGACAGTAAATAGTAGCTAAAGACACCTAATATAAAATGGGACCGAAAAAATAAAACATTTGAATACTAATTGTTTCTGTTTGAGACAAATAGATAATCATGGTTCTAATCCAGCACATCTCTACACATCTCTATGGATCAGGATGACTTTTAACTTGGACCAGCAACCCCCTAGCAACACCAGTGGTGGCTCAGCGGTTAAGGCTCTGGGTTACTGATCAGAAGGTTGGGGGTTCAAACCCCAGCACTGCCAAGATGCCACTGTTGGGCCCTTGAGCAAGACCCTTGACCCTATCTTCTCCAGGGGTGCCATATCATGGCTGACCCTGCACTCTGACCCCAGCCTAGCTGGGATATGTGAAAAAGAAGAATTTCACTGTATATGTGCAAATGTATAATGTGTGATAAATAAAGAAAATTATAATTATTATTAATTACCTAGCAACACCCAAGCAACACCCTAGTTACCACCCAAAACACAATGATATTGTATGAATATAAAAAAAAGATATAATAAGTTACGTTTTTCGCTGTCTTTAACTTTTAAGCGTGTTAAAAATGACCTAAACATAACAGGAGGGTTAATTCAGCGAGTTGTATAATCTCGGAAAATAAAATTCCAATTTGGTGTAAAAAATGTTATATTGAACATTTTGGCAAATGCAGTATTCGATGCACACAGAAAATCCACATACTGTGCACAATATACATACTACAGTATATAAGCGCAGAATGGCAGTGTATTTGTCTGAATATCACTATTTTGATATATTTGTAAGAGCATTTTAATTCCTACTACCTTAAGACAATTACAAATACAAATAGACCAGGCTGCTTGAGCTTTGACCCTCATGGCTATATGCTATCAGAGGTCAGAAGCTTGACCTTGGGCTCCAGGCCTGCTCCATCTGCAATGCTTAATGAGCTGCCAATCAAGTGCATAGCCACGCCCTTAGGGGGATCTGAATAAAGCAGTTTTCACTCCACAGGTCTTTAGTAAGACCCACATAATAACTGTGAGAGGAATGAACATCAAAACACACTTTTAAAGGTGAAGTGTTTCATTGTTAAAATACTTTCCATGTCCCAGCTTAATATGCAATTATAAGAAGCAATTTGTAAGTTGACTTCCCCGAAAAAGTGTGAACACTATCACTAAAATTGTTCATTGTGTATCAGAGTTAAAAGAAGTATTGTTAGCAGGATCAAATCTTTGTTGGTTTGTGCATAATCTCAAACCAAGTCTGTGTGCTTTCAGTAGGAGTAATGGCCACTGAACATTGAATGCAACTCCGATTGTTGTGAATGCGACGGGTTGTGCGGCCGAACAATGAAGCACCTCATCCAATCATGCAGAGCTCAACGACCGCTCTCCCAGCATGCTAAACAGGTCATATGAGAGAAGGTCTCGCTGTCGAGTGTTGGACAATGAAGAACTGCTCGGAAGAGTCTGCGACACAGACATAGAACAATAAGTGCCTGTGCTGAAGTCTTTAAGAATGAACGCGCCCTTGATGAACACATATGTCAACAATGTCTCATGATCAGCTGAGTCACAAGCTACACAGTTTTCACAAAACATAAACAAAGATGGATGGGACGGATGCATTATGTGTAGAGGTGTGCAAACCTCTGTTTCAAAATCAACTGGTTGATGGATTGTATGAACGCCTAGTCAGTCTTCAGGTGTCTTACATAGAGGTAGACCGATATCGTTTTTGTTTTTACTGATTAATCGGTACCTATAGTTGCTTTTTGAAACTATTGGTTATCTGCTAAAAATATATGCCGATAGTTTTTTTCCTCATTATTTTATTCCTCATCAATAAACTGGTGTGATATATACATATAAACTCTTCATCTGGTAAATATATAGTCTATGAAACGCTTAATTTACATAAATACTTACACATAGAGCATTGTAAGGTAGCCAAGTCTCTGTCATTTCAAAATAAGAGTCCCCGGTGTATTTCGGACTTGCTTATATTTCAGCATTATGCATCAAATCTTATTTTTTTCTGGTTATTACTGAGATTTTGGTTTCACAATAAACTGCTTTTGGGATTATATTCATTTTGAACTCTTGTAGCCTCAATGTATGTGCCCTTCATAGTAAGGAAAGACTAAGGGTGCTTTCACACTAGCACTTTTGACACGCACCTGGGTTTTGAATGACTCGGGTTCGCTCCAAGCAATCGAACCAAGTGTGAAAGCACCCTAAGACTTTTTTTATCCTTCTATAAATTGATTTTAAAAAACTATCGGCCAATTAATAGGTTAGCGTCCTTTTCCACCACCTTAGTTATTGGTTTCAGCAAACCAATTTTTTTTTTTTTTTTGCTTTTTTATTTGTTTTGTTCCCAATCATGTCAGCTGTATCTGAGAAAAACTGTGTGTTGATACGACAAAGCAATCAAAAGTTATAGCATTACAAAAATAATTTATCATAGTGTCCAAAAACATCTCCAAACAAATAAAACATAATAGTTGTACATAAGAACTAATTACACATGCAAACACAACAATGACTAAAGGTTTGGATAGCATGCAGACATGATTTTAGTAATGAGATTTCACAGAATGAGTTTCATTCTGTGTCATTTGAGTTATCATTGAGTCTGTGTCATGTATTTGGCGCCATCTCCTGGTGGTCATATGTAACATTGTGCTTCATGTGGATTATCTAATGATCTATGCATCTGATTATCTTGTGTGTGGACTCCTTTGAAAGATAATCACCTCCTCTAAATAATGGTATGTGATATTTTATGTTCCATTTATTTTTTGAAGTTATAAGTGAAAATGCTGCATATAAGCAACACCTACATAATTGTCAAAGACATATACTTAGCTATTACTCACTAAATTTTTGTCTATGAGTAAAACAAATAGGCTGGTTGTATTCTACTCTTTGAGAGCTTTCCAACAACATATGACACATGGTTATTTGATCAGTTTGATGCTTTTACTGATTGTAATAATATGTATAGTGCAATTTTTTTATTTTTTATAAATGATCAAAACGGAACACTTCTGATTTGTCTGCAAATTTCAAACCACTAGAGCCTAACGGAGCTTAAAGGGTTAACATGTCAGTTAGATGGCTTTTCCTGTCTAAATGAGCAGTTCTTGGCCAACTGAAGCCGTTATATAGCCCCAACCTTTGCCGTAGTCATAGGTCTGGCTACACAAGACTAATGCTGCCTTCAAGTGAACTTAGGAAGCTTGTACCTTCGAGTCGGGCATTCGTTACTACAACATGTCACTCATTCAAGTGGAAAATAAAATACAGAAGAGGCCAAACTCAAACAAATAGACAATGAATGACAGCAAAAGCTCATTTTCTGTTGTACCGGTGAATAAACATAAGTGAATAAACCTGCATCATTTATAAACAACGTATATGATTTGTTAATGCATGGTAGCTAACACATTATTAATTAATTTCCTTAAAACAAACCACGAAGGGTGCACTGTAAAAAATGCCAGGATTTTACAAGGTTTAACAGTAATTTCTTACAATAAAATACTGTTTTCAGTATTGTACTGTAAAATCAATGCAGGCTAGGTCATTTCTGTCACAACACAACAAATTACTGTGAGAAAAGAAATTTGAATATCGCAATGCATTATGGGAAAATTGTGTTTTGTTTGAAGTCACCATTACGGTGTTTAGTGCTCCCTTTGGATGGGACCTTATCTTAGTTATTTCTAAATAATGTTTTCCCAGTTGGTGCAATTGTGTTGAAGAACACATTTTATTGTACGGTGATGTATGGAGAAAATAGTGGTTTTAGTGGTTGACTTTATATCAGCCCATGATGTATAAACTACAACATATGATGCATTTGAAAGTAAAGAAAGAGTATAATTTTAAATGAACAATGAGGAAGAGGGTTTTTGCAAAGCTAGGCTATAATACGGTTGTTTTTATCACTCATAAACGTTTTATCATGAGTTGTCAATCAGGCACGCAAGATATCAACACTCAGCATACAAAACTCACAAAAACTGTATATAAAAACAGTGTGATTCTATAACAAAGCACTGCTACATTACAGTAATTTATTGGTCCTGTTCACTGTGAAGTCACAGTATACAGTTGTCTTTTAATTGTTATAAATTGTAGAAATACTACTGTAAAATATTCTGTGAAAGTCATGCAGCTAGTAGACAGGAATTTACTGTAAACTCACACAAACTTTTTTTGACAGTGTGAGTCTTTAGTTGACTGTCATATATAACAAATTAATATTTTGAAATAAAGTTCAGAAGTTAAAATAATTTTGCAAAATCACTACTTCTCATCAACTTTCATGTCGACACGCCCCTTCCAAAGTTGGCTCATTCATGTGCTCAGAACTCATAATTATGATATTTCCAACTCCACTTAAAGGGCACATAAGCCCTGAATAACTAAGCTGGTGTAGAATTATGTCCAAGACACACTGATCAGATGTTTTTCTTGCATTCAAAAACAGTAAAGTAGAATACAGCAGAATACAAATGAACACAGGAGTTTCAAAATGCATTTTAAATGTGTATTTTTTCCTTCAAAGAACTGTTTTAAAGCTGAAGTGTGTATTTTATGCACAACCAGCATCAACAAATGGAATTGCATAAATAAACATTGTTTAGAAACAGCTTTCCGAATACACCCCTCGTCTGCCAGTGGTCGAACTAACAGATAGTCACGCCCCAAACTCATGCCAATGTTGTGTCGGGCTAGACAGGTCGCTCCACAAAAGTGTCACAAAGCCACAGTGTTTACACTTTTTTGAGGAAATCAACAATCAACATACAAATGGTTTACATATAATTGTCTCTTGAAAACATTACACATCAGCTTTAAAGGTGCTGTAAGAGATTTTTTTATGGAAAGATATGCAAAAAATGTTCCTACTCTCTGTGAGATATTACTGTAATAAGTGTTGTGAGATATCTCACTGGTCTCTGTGACAGCTCTAGACTCTGTAAACAGCAAAAAAAATTTGTCCGCGGGTCACAGACATTGACGCTTTCAACCTGTCAATCATTTTGCACATTCTCATTGTACTGGAATTTATTGGGGCTTAATGCCATTTTTAAGCCATCTTGTTAATAACAGTTGCCAGCTGAGGGCGCTATTTTGTTGCTGTTGTTTTTAACAACCGTTTCTAAGGGGGCCTGGGTAGCTCAGTGAGTAAAGATGCTGACTACCACCCCTGGAATCGCGAGTTTGAATCCAGGGCGTGCTGAGTGACTCCAGCCAGGTCTCCTAGAGTAGAGAAAATGTAGAGTCACATAGGGTAACCTCTTCATGGTCACTATAATGTGGTTCTCGCTCTCGGTGGGGTGCGTGGTGAGTTGTGCGTGGATGCTGCGGAGAACAGCGTGAAGCCTCCACACGCGCTACGTCTCCGCGGTGACGCGCTCAACAAGCCACGTGATAAGATGTGCAGATTGACGGTCTCAGATGCGGAGGCAACTGAGATTCGTCCTCCGCCACCCCGATTGAGGCGAGTCACTACGCCACCACGAGGACTTAGAGCGCATTGGGAATTGGGTATTCCAAATTGGGGAGAAAAAAAGGGAGGAAAAAAAAAACGTGTCTGCTCGTGTCGGTCTTAATAAAGCTAATTTGTTATCTTTGGAGGGCGGGGTTTTGGAAAGAAGGGGCATGGCTAATCTAACAACTTAGTCTTGTGGAAGTAGAATGGCTTAAATCGTTTACAGCACCTTTAACTTTACACAGTGTCTTAAAAATGCAAAACTCATGGCATAAGATGCTGAAAAATATGCTATATATATATATATATATATATATATATATATATATATATATATATATATATATATAACATTTTATAGCATAAAACTATCATAGTCCTCACACAATGGAGACCTACACATTATGCATAGTAACAGGAATATTATTGTCTTGAAATGTATTGTTGAAGGTGGAAAATTAGCTCTATGAAGAGAATGAATATATATATGTAACTTCACTTACTTTTCTCTGAGTTTTAACATGCTAGCAGTTAGAAGTTAGTGGACTGACATCATGCTAAAACTTTTCAGAGAAGTTCAGTTTCAGAATTCATCCCCTTAAAGCACTGACACTAAAAATATTATAGCTAAAATTGATTTTCTTGACAAAGCCTTTGTCTGATTGTTTAAACTAGTTTTAAAAGTTTGATATTTGATGGTTATACAGACATTACAGTAAGACAAACAGCCAGCTTGCTAGCTAGCTAGCTAGATAGACAGAAAGACTGTGACATGGATGAATGGATGGAGAGAGACTGATAGAGAGAGAGCAACTTAAAGCAGATCAAAGGCTTTTTGTTGGTTTGTTTACATTTGAATTTTCTAACATTTGGAGTTTGAATTAATGACAGTCCGTTGGCCCGTTTGAACAGTCCGCCAAAGTAAGTCTTTGGGATTTTTCAGATTTTGATTGTCCGCTGTGTGAAAACCGTAAGTCCGATCAGTTTGAAAAGACAAAGCACACTAAATTAGAACAGTCTGAAGGTCTGTACCAAGTTTGGTGGATGACGCTTGAAAGCTAAAGGAGGAGTTAGCGTTAGAAATGTAGGTCTACTCAGACGGAGAACAACAACCATTTAAGTGTTATTTGGAGTACAAATGAATTTCACATTCAACTTCTGCAGTTGTTGACTGTCATAACAACTCATAGTACTGAATGATATTAGTGTTACTAACCTCAGACCATCGCTTCATGTCATTTACTAATGAAGCACTGTCAAAAAAGAAATTAAAAAAAATGGTCATCTCGACTCTGTGAAGTGTCTATAGAGCCACGTGTTTTTTGACAACCTCTACAAATGCAATACTTTACCCGCTAAGAATAAATGCTGATGTGGGTGAAAACACTGGAGACACGTTTGTTGGATTTTCTCTGATCAGGGTGTTCACCCTGTTGCCGTTCGTTGGCGTCTGTTTTTACAGATTTAACATTCAGTCGGTGTTTGTCGGGTCTTTGAATGTTTGAGCAGTCTGGTAAGAATTTCCAACAAACTCCAACAAACTCCAACAAACTCTGACGTAATCTGCAAAGCATTGTTTTATATGACAGTGAACTAATTTAAAGCTAAAGACATCCTTTGCAGTATATTTTAATCAAATTAATTAATAATCTGTTAGATACCATGCATTAATAAATCATATCGGTCGTGTAAATGTGATGCAGGTGTATTAATTGAATATTAATGGAAAAAATTAATTGAGAAGTAGAAAGTCTTGTTTTCAGAGATATCTAACAAAATTTGGTGGAGTTTGTGCTTAAACTGAGAAAAAACTATTTGCCAATGGGGTAAGAAAAATAAACTTGTTTACCCTTTTAATTACGTTTTTTTTCTTACCCCATTAACTAATAGATTTCTTCTTGTTATAAGCATAAACATTACTAAATTTGGTTTGATTTCTCTTCACAAGTTTTGAAATTGAATTGCTTTAGTTTGGCTTCTTCCGGATTTTGTTTCGGACTTGAATGCGTGACATATCGTGATAATGAATGCCAGACTTGAATGACCTGTAGGAGCTTCACAGGTGCAACTGAAGGCAACATCAGCCTTCCTGACACATCTGTAATTGAAAGTTTGGTATCACTGCAGGCGTGCGGCTGTAACTCTAGACGTCGAGTGTGAGGTGTTGAGCGATCGGCTCTGTGAAATATATGAATGTGGATTAAACCGTAACGTGAGTTTGAGCCAAAAGAACATGTTCAGATTACCAATTAATAAGCGTTTTATTTCTGTCCTCTGGCTATGGCATGGGTGCAATGAGGCTTTGGTTTCACGTTTGCACCTGGTCTTTATTCCAGTCCTTCTATCGTGGTTCTGCCAAGCTAACGACCTCATTGAAACACGTGTGAGATCGTATCAGAGCTCGAATGCGGTTTCAAAGGTAAAAGGTTACAGTGTTGAAGGAGTGTGTGTGGAGTCATCGTCTTCAAGGACCTTTAACATCTCAAGCGGTCTTTAAGAGCAACCTCTTCATATCAAGAACCATTATTGGCTGTATAGTGCTCTTGAGTTGACTCTATGGTTCTTTGGAGATAAAAAAGGTTCTTGGTGTTTAACTACAGGTATCTTCGGTCAATTTTTTGTTAACTCAAGCTCTACTCATTATCATTATAGCAACCCCCAAAACTCCAATATAACAGAAACTCCTCTAAATCTCAACATTACAAAACATTAAACACTAACTATCCCCATTTATATTCATCTTGAACAAAAACAGCTGGCTGGGAAATGGAAATCCCCTGCCCAGTTTCATCAATGCCACATTAACACCACAAAACGCATGTAGTCCCAACTTAAATGGATTGGGTAAACTTCCATTCACTAATTTAAATGGATAGAACGTAATGAAACTTTTTACGGAATAATGTTCCAAAATCCTCATATGTGGACATCATGTTTATCAGCGCACTGTTGCGCAAAAAATAAATGCATTTTTTAAAGCAGCATATCAAATGAAACTAGAGACTTTACATCCAAATAGGTTTCAATGAAAAAACTTAAAGAGGTTTCTGACCAGAGGCACTTATGTTGGCTCTGCACCACTAAAGGGGCTCTCCGGAAATGGACGTCATGTTGTCAAACCAGAAGTTTAACCCTTAAATGACAGTCTAGAGTCTTGTGAACAGTATTCAGTCGGTTTAAATTCATTTAAATTATGCGTTGTGTATAGCGAAGCTAAAACACAACTTCCACGCATGTGGACGTGGGGTCTCACAAGGTTAAGAGTGTAAACTGTTGCCAATCCAGACACTACGGTTACACTGTTTTGAAGTAGGCACAAATATAAAGGCACAGAAACTCTCTCTCTCTCTCTCACACACACACGCACACACCCACCCACACGCGCACAGACACACACACGTACGCACACACAGACACACACACAGAAGAGGCTGAATGTCGGTGGTGTAGAATCACTTAAGGAGGCCACGGGCCGCAGGAGAGCCTCTTTAAGTACTCTTAATCCAACTCTCAGTAGAAGGTTATGGATGGATGTGGCCTCGGGGGCCGCTGATACGAGAAAAAGATGGGTGGAGGGGTATGAGAGGCTCTCTCAAGGGACGAGTTTGTGTGTGTGCGTGGCATGACTCCAACGGTATATATTCTACATCATGTTGATTTAATGCTCGGAAATGCACAGCTAAACGTGGCACATCTACAGACATCAAAGTTCATTTGTGAATCGAATTTCTGTGATAATGTTCTTACAGCTCAATACAGTGTTTCAAAACTAACAGTAATAAAACTACTGTTGCAATGTGTTTCCCTTTACTACAAAGTGAATTACAGCTGTAACAATACAAGAGCGTGCTGATTTGATTTGGCACTAATTTTATGGTGGAGTTTGTTTGATATCCATTTGGAAAGGAGCCCGTATTAATTGGCAGCATTAATACGGGCTAGAACAATACTCAGAGAGAGAATACAGCAATAAACCACTCAAGGGTGAGCGTTACATGGATTTGACCATGTTCTTTGGCACTTAGTGCTTTAATAAAATGCTGGTAACAGCAATATGATACTAAACACCAATGTTCAATACATAATTACTCCATTCATTAGTCTAACTGTCATTAGTCAACAATAAAACTTCATATAGAAAGTGTGGTCACAGGTGTGCCTTTATAAGCATTTACATTAATTAATGTTTTATTGTGTTTTCATAACAGCACACACTCAGACGAGGATTATGCAGTCCTTAATCTCTTGTGTGCTCTCCATACAGATCTTCTAGATGACATCAATATTGTTGCTCCCGCATTGTGTTTAATCTCTCGTTCACTCATGTCAAACCTTCATTCAAACAGCAGGTGTCTCGCATGATTAGGCTCAGAGCATCACATGACTTGTTGATCAAATGACACGGTTTACTTTTGCGGCGTTGCAGTTCAAGGCTGTCAGATACAGGCTCTGTTCCAATCAACTAGATAGCTAGAGACCTCCCCTAACACCAGTCGAAACAGCTCAGTCTGACCAAGCTTGGAGACCTGATAACCAATTTAAGCTGGATGTAGCCAGTGGACAGCAAGTCATCTCACTAGGCTTTTACAACAGAGTTAGAGTATCACCGGTGAAAGATACAGCCGCTGTAATGATGACTTCCAGACGCACACAGCTGTCAGTGCAAGTGTTTTAAAGTGTGTGTGTGTGTGCCATCACATAAATGCTGAAGCAGAGAAAGACAACAGTAGAGCCAAGAATCAAACCTGTGCGATAAGATCAGGCCTGGCTAACATCCTCACTTATGTGGCTCCCAAGAGCTTCACTCTCATATAGGAAAAAACTGTGTAACTCAATCGGCCCTGTCCCGTCTTGCTGTGAAACCCCAGTGTGTGTGTGTGTGTGTGGACTAATGAGAAACACACCGTCTCTCTCTCTCTCAATGGAAACAGAGCTGCAGTGAATCACAGTAGGGCACGGTTTGCAGAGGCTGCAAGATAAAAATACGGTAAAATACTGGTACCACAGGAAACATGATTTATGAGGGTGCAAAACAGTTCTGAAGAGAATGACAAGATCAAGAACATCAGAAATACATGAATATGGAGAGTCATATTACAGAGAGGGTAAAGAGTAAAGCTATTTTGAAGAAAATTAGAGCAGATAATGGGTGTTGCTAGTGGATTCTTACTAGGGCTGCACAATTAATTAAAAAATATATATATTCGAAATTACAATCACGGCTGCCGTGAGAATATGGCATGCAGCTGGCCTCAACAAAATACGTTTTTTAATGTAAATTCTATTAATCGATAAAATTAATAATCATGATTACAATATCAAGAAAAATAATTGACAATTATTATTTTGTCATAATCGTGCAGCTCTTTGCCTTCTATATTAAGAAAAAAACTTTTTTGTCTTGCTTTCCAGTAAAAATATCTTAACATAAATATACAAGATAAATGTACTTGAGAAGCAAAATGTGTCAATAACCCTTGTGTTGTGTTCGTTTTGTGCTAACACATTTTGTGTTCCTGGTCAAAAATGACCGGCCCACTTAAATTGTTAATAAATCTCTCATATTGCATATATCATCAAAAGATATTTTATAAGATCTTTTTATAAACTTCTTTTTTAGTAATTATGACAGGTTTTGTACTCCTTTATTGAACATATTTTAAAAATATATGATGTTTTATTGATAGAAGGATTCATTGAACAGAGCTCATACCAGGCTATTAAAAATAATAATAGGTGTCATTTTAAAGCTTAGAATCTGGACTTTACAATGCAGCTAATGCTACCAATTCTTAAATAATAAATTTTAATTGGCTGACAAATAAGAACTGTTTCGTTTTCATCATTTGCAAATTTGTTATCACAACAATTATATTCAGAGATGATAAAACCATAAAAAAGTTGAGATAGTCATGTGTTATATTGTTGGAAATGTCTCAATTTGTAGAACATACATAAAACAGAGACAATGACATATCTTAACTTACAGCAGACGATCCCGATTCAAACGAGCCCAAGCACAACATAATATGATGAGTAGATCTTGAAATATTCCTCAAAGAGTGTACATGGAAAGATGATGCACAAAAGACACTCAATACACATTAAGTATATATGTGTGTGTGTGTGAGTGTGTGTGTGTGTGTGTGTGTGTGTGTGTGTGTGTGTATGTATGAGTGTGTGTGTGTGTGTGTGTGTGTGTGTGTGTACAGGTTTTGCTATACTTGTGAGGACCAAGTATTGAGAATCAACCTGTTCTGTGAGGACATTTCTGGTTGTGAGGGTCTTTTGGGCGGACCTCACAAGGGAAAAACATATTAAATGATGTTTTATTGAAAATGTAAAAATGCAGAAAGTTTTTTGTGAGGGTTAGGTTTAGGGGTAGGGTTAGGGTTAGGGGATAGAATCTATAGTTTGTACAGTATAAAAATCATTATGTCTATGGAGAGTCCTCATAATGATAGCTGCACCAACGTGTGTGTGTGTGTGTGTGTGTGTGTGTGTGTGTGTGTGTGTGTGTGTGTGTGTTTGTGTGTGTTGTGTGTGTGTTTGTGTGTGTGTGTGTGTTGTGTGTGTGTGTTTGTGTGTGTGTGTTGTGTGTTTGGGTGTGTTTGTGTGTATGTGTGTGTGTGTTGGTGTGTATGTGTGTGTGTTTGTGTGTGTGTGTTTGTGTGTGTGTCTGTGTGTGTTTGTGTGTGTGTGTTTGTGTGTGTGTGTGTGTTTGTGTGTGTGTGTGTGTTGTGTGTTTGGGTGCGTTTGTGTGTGTGTGTGTGTGTTTGTGTGTATGTGTGTGTTTGTGTGTGTGTTTGTGTGTGTGTGTTTGTGTGTGTGTGTGTGTTTGTGTGTGTGTTGTGTGTTTGTGTGTGTGTGTTTGTGTGTGTGTTTGTGTGTGTTGTGTGTGAGTGTTTGTGTGTGTGTGTTTATGTGTGTGTTTGTGTGTGTGTCTGTGTGTGTCTGTGTGTGTGTCTCTGTGTGTGTGTGTCTTTGTGTGTGTGTGTGTGTGTGTGTGTGTATGTGTGTTTGTGTGTGTGCGCACATGTCCAAGGACTTTGTGTGTGCAAACACACATCCACATATGTGCTCATCTAAAGGATTGTGATGCTCCCGAACTTAATATTTCTGTATTTTGTAGTCTAATCCATTCATTTCCAACGGCCGGTCAATTTAGACTAGGGACACAACAAGTGCAACAAAGTGAAATAAAACCATAACATGTTTATGAAAATTATTTTAAAAAAACTGTGTGTTCAGATGCCCTGTGTGAACAAGGTAATGGAATTTTATTCCAACTCGATGAAAAAAACCCCACACAGTTTTAAGAAGAAAAAAGTTAATCGGTCAATTTTGACCGGAACACAGTATAAGGGTTAAATGAAAACAAGTTTATTTTACTTAACCCATTGGCAAATTGTAATTTTGTTTTCATTTATTTCTCAAATAAATGTATCTTGTTTTAAGGATATTTAAAAAAACTTGGACCCACTTTCTATCAGGTGTCTTTAACTACTATATACTTAAGCGTATGATACATCGTACTTATTATGTACATACATGTTGTTGCACTGTACTTACATTTACAGTACCTGCATTTAATTACATTTGTAGTTACACTGTTGACCTTACACCTAAACCTAACCGTACCTTAACCTCAGTAGCAGCAAATGAAAATCTTTTGAGAATTTTGTAGTTCAACATGTAGTTACATAATATGTCCTATGTTAGTACATACTGTGGAAGTGAAAGACACCTAATAAAATGTGGCACCAAAAACTTTACTGGAGATCAAGACAAAAAAAATACTGTCCACCCTTAAGTCTCCGTGATATTCTGCTCTTTAGATATGACTCACAAAGAAAACTTAAAAAACTATGTGCACGTGTCTGTATTTATGAAGGTTTTATAATGAAAATGGAAAATCCGTTGGAGTGTACAATCACAGAAGTGATTTGCAAGAGCGTGTGTATGTGTGTGTGTGTGTGTGTGTGTGTGTGTGTGTTGTCTTTATTAGAGTCATATGTTTGTTCAGATGTGCAAGAGTTTGGCATCAGTGAGCTCAAAACAGACTGTATTTAATCAGAGAAATGACACAGAATTTAAGTCCGGTATAGTCTGGGGTGAGTTTGTGATCAATCTGGAAATCACATTTAAACATCCAGCTGCGCGTCACGATGCCATTTAGCAGAAGCAGAACATTTACTGTCATAAAAACACATTTACACACTTATATCCCAAATAATGCACTTATTCACACAGCATGGGGTGATGATGATGCATTCGACTCACATTTCACAGAAGTTTTGGTAGTTGCCACATTTACTATTAATTGCTATTGTTTTGTCAAGCTATCATCAAGGTCAGGTAACTCCGCCCCTTCAGCTAGGTAGTGCAAACCGCGAGTGCTGAGTGCATGATGTGTCCAACATGCCAAACTCTGTTAATTCATTTGAAGAAGTGCATCATCCAAGTACTTGTAATACACTTGTTTTCATTGCATTTTAAGTGTGAACACACTACTTACACTACTTACACTACAAAAGGGCCAAAACACACCTACTGTGTACCTACTGTATCACGTTTAGCGGGCGCGATCAGCGCTGAAATAGAACGCAACAGTTCCCACCCACTTTTTCAGCCGTCTGGGTTCCGGAAGTATTTCCCCCATTCATTTCTTCCATAGACTTTTAATAAAATCCTTCATAAAAGAGTTGTGAGTCATGAATCAAACCAACCAGCTCTGAGGTGTATCACGACATCACAAACTATGTTTTGAGGCAAAAAATTATTTGAAAATTGGACATAAAGACAAAGATACAAGACAGGTGTCTGGATCAAAGTGATGCTGCTCAGTCCCGGCAGGTTGGGTCAAATACGGTGGTCTGCGGAATCATTGGCTATATTCTATATATATTATATAGAATCGGACCGCACGATCAGAACTGTGCGTGCAAATTGTGTTCAGCAGCGAATTTGTGGGTACGTTAGCACCGGTGCCTGATGTGCAAAATTCCATTTGTGAATCGCGTGTTAAACGAGCGCAGTTAGCATGTGCTTTAAACGGGCGCAATTTATTCTTAGTGAATCTGCCCCAGTATGTGTTTACCGAAATTTAAACCACTGCCCCCAGTTGAACATTGCTGAACATATGGGCAAGTGTGAGCTCTAGTTTCGTGCAAAGTGTCCACAGAGGGGCGCTAAAAGCGAGTTGTATTTCCAGTAGGGAATGATGTAATACAGTCAACAGGACTGCATATTTCATTAACCATACTTTCTAACCCGAACCTCAACCCTAAACCTAACCCTCAGTGGAGTAGTGCTGCAAAGATGTCTGATGGGAGATGAACTCTATTGATGTCAGGATACCAGAACATTCGGTAGCAACATGTCGACTTCCTGTGTGCTCTCAAAACGAGAGCTTTCATATAATTAAAATATTTCCCATACTTCTATTTGTGTTATTTCATACTGTAGATTTGATGACTTTAACATGTGGAAAATAGTCATAATTAAGAATGAGTAGGTGTGTCCATACTTTTGACTGGTAGCAGGGGCGGACTGGCCATCGGGAGAACCGGGACTTTTCCCGAAGGACCGGTCACGAAACAGGGCCGAATGGGCCGTGATAAGCTGAAATGGGCTGCCGTGTTATGCAGAAGGGGCCACAAAACGCCGCAGTGATATACTGAATGGGGCAGCAATATGCAGAAAAGGACAGCCAGTTTCTATGTAAAATCACAGGCTGATTTCTCTTCCCAGTCCACCCCTGACTGGTAGTTTAATATTGCAAAGATTTCACATCAACATGCCACCTCATTAAGCTTTCATGACTGTTTTCAACAGGTTTATGAATCTCCATATGAACTTTCTCATGCAGTCTTCATGTGAGTTCAAGAGTCCCAAGAGAGATTCGAACCCAACAATTGATCCGTCACATATAAACAGCTCAAAAGCATTTAAGCATGAATAATCGTGACTTTCCTTCATCAAGATGTAAGTGTGCGTGATTAAACAACTAATTCACACACACACATAAACACAAGCACCATCAGCCTGAGAGAGTCACACAGTCTCACGCGAGCAACTTCAGTGTGTGCTGGTGCATGAAGTGGGCAAAATGCCAGCGACCGCAAGAGAAGATTTACCAGAAATTAACAGAGAGAGGGAGAGAGAGAGAGAGAAAGAGACGGGTATCAGCTGCAGGTGTTGATGGGGTAGAAAACATTTCAAAATAAAGCAACCCCACTACAGACAGTGTGCTAAAGCTGCTCTCTGCAAGGCATAATGATTCCCAGAATACACACACACACACACACACACACACATCACATGAGATTTCAGAGTGTCAACAGAGTGAAATGATGCATAACAAAGACGTTCAGGTCAAGAAAACATGAAGACATTGATGTTATTTATCAGCAATGCATATTCTGATGTAGGAATATGTCTGTTTGCAGATGGATTTAAAGTATTAGTGTATAGAGACAAAACCTGATCGTATTTAGCAGAAATGTTACACAAACACATTTAAGCTGTTCACAAATACAAACACACTTGAGCTCTGTTCCGAAACCTAGTGAGCTGCCTACCTAGACAGCATTATAAGGCATCAAGTGCACACCTGACACAAAGATTTGCATTATTATCTCTTCTCTAAACACAGTTTTTATTGTATACAGTCTTCTTATTTAGTGTATACTGTATATTGTATATTATTAGGTGTATATTGTGTTATGTAACAAGTTGTGTAAACTGTGTTATGTATAAATCAGATGTTTATTGTATTTGTCATACTGCTATGTTGCTTAGAACCACACCCAAGATTTTCACCCACTGTTGCATTTGTGTATATGGTTGAGTGACAATAAAGTGATTTGATTTGATTTGATATTCAACCGGTTTAAGCCAGGTTTCAGTCAAACAAAGTGCATCCAAACTGTGATCTGTAATAATTTCATTTACAATTAGAGATTTAATGTTTAGTAGCCCTACCTTTACCTACCTTTATATGATGTTTAGCTTCAATTGTTTTGTTATTTTCAAGTTTTACCTTAATCAAATTTGTTCTAAATAATTTAGTGTGGGGTTTGTGTTTGGTAGTTCAGGGAACAGACACAGTCTCTATGTGATATCTAGTTGATACAGTCTCTATGTGTTGTAGTTTATGTGACCTGTGTGACGTCTCAAGGCAGCTAGCAGACATTCGGATTAGCCAGTTTGTCTGCTTCCTGACCTGGACCCCAGTTAGTCAAATACTATCACTACTGAGACAATGAGCCAAATTTCTAGAGAGGAGAATGGCACCTTTCCTGGAGGGATGGAGTCCGTCTCTCTTTAGCAGGCTCTCTGCTCGCTGTTCTACACGCATCCGAATCAGTATCTACCAGCTTCACTTTCTCACTGACCTCCACTAGCGTTCGGATGCATGCCTCTAACTTGTTAACCTTTTCCGTCAGCCTGACTAATTCCTTACATTTATCACATGTAAATCCCTCACTGCTGACGGAAGAAGCTATAGTAAACATGTGGCATGCAATGCAGGAAGCAATAACATGAGCGGATGCCATGACTTACCGCAATTGTTTGTTGTTGTTGTTGTTGTTTTGGTTGTTCTTGAGCTGCGAGGGTTTGAGATCGATATGAATCCCTCACGCAATTGTTTGCTGTTGTTTTGGTGGTTCCTGATCAGCAGAGGTTTGAGACTGACGCAATGATCGGTGTAAAACACAGAGGAGAAAACGAATGCACGCAGTTGAAATGCGAGGTGTAGACAAGCAGAAAAAGAAAAAAGACAAGAAAATATCGGGTGCGCAGGATAATATCCATGCAGTTGAAATGGTAGAAAAGCGGAAATATACAAAGCATGCGGTAAAATGGCAAAGGATAAAACGATGAACGTAGAGGAATAAGCAATGCTAAGCAGGCTAGCAAGCTACAAACAAACACAGACTTGTGCAGCATGCCGGCAGCAACCAGAGCAGGCTCATATATTGCATATATTGCCACCTACTGGGCAGGGAGGAGAATTTATAGTAAAAAGGATGTTCTTCTTGAAGACACAACTGGACAAAACAGACGGACCCACACAGACACACAGGCCTTGTGTCACAACTCAAAGCACTGGCTCAGTACTCCTATGTGTGTGTGTGTGTGTGTGTGTGTGTGTGTGTGTGTGTATGAAAAAGAGAGTTTGCAGAAAAAAACAACTTTTTCAATCCATTAGGCTTCAGATAACAACTGCAACATAAATTGAAATGGAAAACACTTAAAGACCTCAAGAAATCAAAAATGGGTTTTGTGGCTTTAAGTTCATGTCTGTTAGCTTTGATGCTTATATCTACATGCTCGTGTACTTTATAAGTTGACAAAATAAATGTTTAGCAGATACCCTGCTGACAAGCCCTGCATGAATTTCCATGCTGGTCCAGGCTGGTTTATGCTGGTCTAGCTGGTGGACCAGCATTACCATGTTGTTCACCATATATCCACTATGGATGTGCCAGGGTGGTCGACTAATCGACTAGTTGTCTAACAACTGACTAATCGATTAGTGGAGACATTTGTATTTGATGACTTACAGAAATCATATTTCACTTTGTGATTCTTTTGAAAATGTTTTGAACTGTGGTATTAGTGGCAACAAAATTAACTGTACAGTCACCCACTTCCAACTCATGCCATTGGTTGAGTAATGTTGTAGGGGCGGGTCTAAGCAGGTTGCTCAAAACATACATAGGAATTTTTATAGCGCCAAAGAGACCCTAACCCTTTAATCTCGGATGGGCCTGCGAGAAAAAAAACAATTGTTAAAATAGGATTTTAACTACAGTCTTGACCAACAGAAAATAGGTACCATTTGAAAGCTCACATTCCTGACAATGAGAGCTTTCATTTGATATATGACTTCTCCATTTATGTGCTATGTGAAAGACTTTTATTTTTATGTAAATATTTCTACCCTGTTTCCTCAAGGGGGTGCAAATTTTTAACGTGATTTTTTTTAGGCCTTATTTAGTTATTTTAAGTAACATAATTGCAGGAGTGATGGTTATCTCTGAAAAGTTCAGATTGTAAGCTTTCAAATGACATCTTATATGCCTGACTTATGTATACAGAGACTTTAACATTTTAAGCATAAACTTTTTTCGCAGTATAACACCCCCCTTTCCATAGAGCTTAAGGGGTTAAAACATTTACAAAATCCAAGTAGCCTATTTTATAGGCTAAGTAGCCATATGTCATAATGTTTCATGTATAAGACAGCAGTGGCAACAGAGCCACCATTCTCCGGCGGCGAGCACATGATGTCATTGACTACGTTTACATGCACACCAAAAAGCGGCTTATTGCGATAAAGCAGTGTTCCTGTTTTCATGCACTGCATGAGTGGCGTACTCTACACTCCCGTAAACATTCGGCTTGGTCAGTAAGCAGCTTTTTCCACACCAATCTAATTTCCACGTGACGCTTGTGTAAATAACAAACATGGGATCTGAGCAAGACTTCACTATTTTATTCCCCATTGCTTCGCGTTATTTCCAGATATTCTAGAGTTGTTGCTGTGTTTGTTTCCTTATCTTTCTATTGTGACCTGCAGTGGAATTGCACTGCAATAGTGGGATTTCCCTCTTACTTAAAACTCCGGATTCCCCCAACGTACTTGAACGCGTACATGCGAACGTGAGGGACTGTCGATGTTTTTAATTGTTGTGTATAATTGGGTATAGTTTATAATGTATGTGCTTTTTGATGTTTCAGAACGCCGCTTTCTGCAAATACCCTGGAATAAACAGTTTTCTTAAGTGCATGTAAACATGGTTGTTGTCATGGTAATCTGATAATAGTAAGCTGATTTGCTGAAAGACTAGAATTAAAGTACTGGCAAATAAAAAAAAAAAAAAAAAAAATATATATATATATATATATATATATATATATATATATATATATATATATATATATATATATATATTTATTTATTTATTTTATATATATATATATATATATATATTTAATTATCTTCAAATTATCCCAGAGACCATAGCTGAAACTGGGACATAATTACATTTTTTGATAATTGTGGCGACACCGAGATACACCTCTTGAAACTGGGACTGTCCCATGTAAACCAGGTCAACTTAACTTCCTATGTATTAAAAAGACACAAGTCCTTCTATATGTCCCGCCCCAAAAAGCAGAAAACCATTTTTTAGGTCATTAAAGTCAATCAAGCTCAAGTATGTAATTTCAAAAATAAACATGGTTTTTAAATAGCTTTCTGAATACGCCCCTTGTCTGCTGTTTATCAAACAAACAGATAGTCCCACCTCCAACTCATGCCATTGGTTGAGTAATGTTGTTAGGGTGGGTCTAAGCGGGTCGCTCAAAACATACACAGGAATTTTTATAGCGCCAAAGAGACCCTAACCCTTTCATTTCGAATGGGCCCGCGAGAAAAAAACAATTGTTAAAATAGGATTTTAACTACAGTCTTGACCAACAGAAAATAGGTACCATTTGAAAGCTTAGAAGCTCTACTTTCCAATACATGTCAGCATTATGACCAAAACTGAACATGTGCCTAGAAATTTGCAGACAAATCAGAAATGTTCCGTTTTGATAATTTATTAAACATATTGCAATGTATATATTATTGTAATCACTAAAAGCATCAAACTGATCAAATAGCCATGTGAAAGCTCTCAAAGAGTAGAATACAACCAATCTATTTGTTTTACTCACAGACAAAAATATAGCGAGTAATAGTTAAGTATACAGTATGTGTTTGACATTTATGTTGGTGTTGCTTATATGCCACGTTTTTGCTTATTACTTCACAAAAAATAAACGGAACATAAAACGTCACATAACATTAATTAGAGGAGGTGATTATCTTTCAAACGAGCCCACACACAAGATAATCAGATGCATAAATCATTAGATAATCCACACAAAGCTCAATATTACATATGGACTCAATGATGACTCAAATGACACAGAATGAAACTCAAACCTTTAGTCATTGTTGTGTTTGCATGTGTAATTAGTTCTTATGTACAATTATTATGTTTTATTTGTTTGGAGAGGCTTTTGGACACTATGATAAATTATTTTTGTAATGCAAAATCTTTTGATTGCGTTGTCGTATCAACACAACATTTTTCTCAGATACAGTTGACATGATTGGGAACAAAACAAAAGCAGTTTTATGAGAGCCACCTTATTTACACCCAGAGATGTATAATGTCAAATCAGAAAAATAAGGAAAACAAAGTACATTTTTGGCTCAATTATTTTTTCAGCAGATTCATAGGCTGAGAGTCTCAGAATGTATCAATCTATATCATTAAAAACATTTAAGTTTTCTTTACTTGACACTTGACCCTCCATGTTTATTTATTTATTTATTTATTTTGTCAAGTTATAAGCCTTTAATGTTGGGTATTCCACTGAAACAGGAAATCTTTAAAAAGACCTTCAGAGCTTAAAGGGTTAACCTATGAATGGCTTACTCACAGTATAATTGTCTCTGCATATTAAATGGGGATAAGAGAATAAGTATTTTAACACCGAAAATGTTACACACTTCAGCTTTAACGTTCTGCAAATGGAATGACAATTTAGGCAATATACTCCCAATTTAAATGCAAATTTTACTGAAAACTTGCAGTGTATGTGGCCTAAAAGACTCTCAAAATAATATTCAGCCATGTTATTTTTGTCATTAATTTATCAATGTGTGTGTGTGTGCTATTTTTGAAAGTGTTTAGCAGATCTTTACCACAGATATTACGTTACATGTACAGACAGACTCTAGTTCTATTTCACACACTCATATTTGGCAAAGGTGACGGACGGGGGTTGACACAGAGAGATATCTGTAGATATATATTCTCAGTATCTGCATGCGTTTCAGTTTGCATTTTGTTTTTTCTTCTTCCATTGCTGTTTATAAAGCTCTCAGCATCTCAGTCAATCTAATCAATCCTGTAATTATTTATTCATCTGTGATCTATAGCATTATATGTATCTGTCTGTATCTGATGTTTATTTATTAACCCAACATTCTATATAAAAATAGTTTGTTAGCAGTGATATTATGTAATGGTTGATACACTGTGTGTCTCACAGCTGTGGAAAAACATGGAGGCCAACAGTTGAACCTGTTTGAGATAGAAATATTAGACACAAAAATCTGCTGTTATCTTCAATGTTCAAAAAGCAGAATTAGTGTGTCAACCTGCCCGCTCTTAACCAGGAGTTTCAACTAAAAAAACATTTGATCCATTCAGACTCATACTAAACACACCCACACGTGGTTCAGAGCCGCATGTAGTTTATAAGTTTGTGGTAAAGCGATGGTTAACTGCATTTATGTGATCATCTCATTTATTCTCCACACATCTCACCTTATTATTCATGCTCACATGCTCATGGACACCCTACATGTGAACCACACCACAACAAGTGAGGGGAGGGGGGCGGGGGGGCATGTCTGTTTCTATAGACTGTACTTTACTGTTACTATAGACTCTGTAATCTGCGTATAGAGAGCGCCGGAACTGCAACTATGTACATATCGTAAATGGGTCATTCCTATAATTCGGTGACATTCCAGCTTTGAAACTTATTAAAGACTGTATTAGTCATACTGGTCAAGCCAGATGTACATCCAGTAAAATGGGCAGCATCAGGTTGGACAATAACAGTGTGGACATTCGGTGGATATATGAGCCACTACATGGTCTGTGATTGATATCTAGGAAGCATATTTGTAAACGAATATTTATTATTTTATTCTGTTAACATAAAAACTGTATATTGACATTTTTGAATTATATTAATTTCCTATTTATCTTCCCATAACAGGGTGGACATTAGCGATCGACCGATATTGGTTTTTTGCAGAGATCAGGGTGGATTATAGGCCAATACAATGCCGATATATCATGCAATTTAATATAGTAAATAACATAAACATAAAACTGCTAATATATATATATATATATATATATATATATATATATATATATATATATATAAACTCATATTTAGCACGATATTTACTCAATTTCACACAAAACTTTAACATTGTTAAAAAATTATATTGTATTTTAAATGGTAGATAGTAGTACTTTGAAGCTGCACTCACACGCTCGTGTGGATGCAACGTAAGCAGCAATTGCCTGAACGCTTGACAGGAAGAAAACGCTGGATTTTCGTGAGGTTCGTGAATTACATCTGCACATGGTATATAATAGAAGTTTTATTGATATTTGCCTTTTATCATTAAAAAAGAAAGTTAAAAGAGAACTGTTGAGGAGAGACTGTTAGAATACGTGTTTAGAGGTAAATAAATGAGCGCTCCACAGGATGCTGGATCTGCTCAAGTTTTGTGAGGTTTGTTTATTACATCTGTTTAAACGAGATATGTGCACATTTGCAGACGGTATATGATATTAGTTTGATTGATATTTGCCTTTTTATCATTAGACAAGACAGTTAAAAGTTACAGGGAATTGTTGAGGAGATGGAGAATGAAACAGGCGAGCACTTTAACATTATGAGCTCAAACGCGTCTGCCATGGCTCTGATATGCGCACCGTTTAAATGACACTGTGTTGCACACCGGTCTATTATTGTAGTAACACAATGACACATAACAACAAAACGAACCACGACTGGTCGTTTACATGTCATTACTGGTCATTTAATTTTGCAGAATGGCTGATGTCCACCTACAGTGTGTTTGATGTCATTTCCTAACATACAGTATATCTTCAATGAAAGGTCATAGTATCATGATATAACATGGTGCTCAATAAATCAAGGGACACACAAAAAACCTCCACTATCAGTGTTAAAATAACACGTTTACCACAAATGAATAAGAAGTGAGAGAATGTAAGACTAAACTTTTAACTGTATGTGGGGGAAAATAGAAATCCAATGATTTAGCATTTATTTTTGTCAAAGATGTTTGACGTGCTGTTTTTGGGACATGAGAAAGTGTCACAGTGCAATAGAAAGGATTTAAATAAAATGTCACTTTTAAGCCCACAGAAGTGTTACATTATAAAAAGTCATTATTCTTTTTACAAGTCTATTAAAATTGTAATCGGGTGAAATTAAACAATATAAATACCACACACAGTTGTAATGGGGACTTAAATGTCACAGAATTGTAGGAATGACCCATATTTACAGGCGTTCCTCTGCAAGACACTGCTTTACATAGAGAAACTGAATAATGCATTCGGTGCGATGGATGCAATAACGCATTCAGTGTGAACGTCCCCTACTAAACTTAAAATGAAAAAAGCTTTAGTATGACCAGGAAGAAAAAAGAAAGGGAGAGAAAAGGCTTAACATGATAATAGTGTATTTCTCATTGGATTAGTGTCGTTGTTTTGGCAGTAAATAGTGTTTATCATAAGGGAAATGTAAGAAAATCACATTAAGTGTTTTAACAAAACTTGTACTACTGTCCTTTTATTTTGAATTAATGCAGTAATGCAGTTTTTTTCACCTCTCTCTTCCAGAACGAGCTCTGACATATGTGGTTTGCATTCGAGGGTTGGGCATATCAGTACAAGGTCCTCCCTTTCGGTCTGTCCATGTCCCCTCGCATCTTCACGAAAGTCGCAGAGGCAGCTCTTGCCCCGTTAAGGGAGGTGGGCATTCGTATTCTCAACTACACTATATTGCCAAAAGTATTCGCTCATCTGCCTTTAGACGCATATGAACTTAAATGACATCCCATTCTTAATCCATAGGGTTTAATATGACGTCGGCCCACCCTTTGCAGCTATAACAGCTTCAACTCTTCTAGGAAGGCTTTCCACAAGGTTTAGGAGTGTGTTTATGGGAATTTTTGACCATTCTTCCAGAAGCGCATTTGTGAGGTCAGACACTGATGTTGGACGAGAAGGCCTGGCTCGCAGTCTTCACGCTAATTCATCCCAAAGGTGCTCTATCGGGTTGAGGTCAGGACTCTGTGCAGGCCAGTCAAGTTCTTCCACACCAAACTCGCTCATCCATGTCTTTATGGACCTTGCTTTGTGCACTGGTGTGCAGTCATGTTGGAACAGGAAGGGGCCATCCCCAAACTGTTCCCACAAAGTTGGGAGCATGGAATTGTCCAAAATCTCTTGGTATGCTGAAGCATTCAGAGTTCCTTTCACTGGAACTAAGGGGCCAAGCCCAGCTCCTGAAAAACAACCCCACACCATAATCCCCCCTCCACCAAACTTCACAGTTGGCACAATGCAGTCAGACAAGTACCGTTCTCCTGGCAACCGCCAAACCCAGACTCGTCCATCAGATTGCCAGAAGGAGAAGCGTGATTCGTCACTCCAGAGAACGCGTCTCCACTGCTCTAGAGTCCAGTGGCGATGTGCTTTACACCACTGCATCCGACGCTTTGCATTGCACTTGGTGATGTATGGCTTGGATGCAGCTGCTCGGCCATGGAAACCCATTCCATGAAGCTCTCTACGCACTGTTCTTGAGCTAATCTGAAGGCCACATGAACTTTGGAGGTCTGTAGCGATTGACTCTGCAGAAAGTTGGCGACCTCTGCGCACTATGCGCCTCAGCATACGCTGACCCCGCTCTGTCATTTTACGTGGCCTACCACTTCGTGGCTGAGTTGCTGTCATTCCCAATCGCTTCCACTTTGTTATAATACCACTGACAGTTGACTGTGGAATATTTAGTAGAGAGGAAATTTCACGACTGGACTTGTTGCACAGGTGGCATCCTATCACAGTACCACGCTGGAATTCACTGAGCTCCTGAGAGCGGCCCATTCTTTCACAAATGTCTGTAGAAGCAGTCTGCATGCCTAGGTTCTTCATTTTATACACCTGTGGCCATGGAAGTGATTGGAACACCTGAATTCAATTATTTGGATGGGTGAGCGAATACTTTTGGCAATATAGTGTATCTCGACGATTGGCTAATCTTAGCTCACTCTCGGGATATGCTGTGCACACAGGGACCTGGTGCTCTCGCACCTCAGCCGACTAGGGCTTCAGGTCAACTGGGAAAAGAGCAAGCTCCTCCCGGTTCAGAGCATCTCTTTTCTCGGTTTGGAGTTGGACTCAGTCTCGTTGACAGTTCGCCTCACGAACGAGCGCGCACAGTCGGTGCTGACCTGTTTGAAGGCGTTCAAACAGAAAACAGCGGTTCCACTGAAACTCTTTCAGAGGCTCCTGGGGCATATGGCATCCTCAGCGGTGGCCACTCCACTCGGGTTGATGCATATGAGACCGCTTCAGCACTGGCTTCAAACGCGAGTCCCGAGATGGGCATGACACCGTGGGATCAGCCCTTGGACCGACCTTGTGTTTCTATGGGCAGGCATTCCCCTAGAGCAGGTCTCCAGGTGCATTGTGGTCATGACAGCCGCCGGCTTATGGACGGGCCCACGGCTGCGTTGGCACATCAACTGCCTCGAGTTACTGGCAATTCTGCTTGCCCTGCGGAGGTTCCGGCCATTGATCCAGGGCAAGCACATGTTAGTTCGGACAGACAACACGGCAACGGTAGCATATGTCAACCATCAAGGCTGTCTGCGCTACCGTTGTATGTCAAAACTCACCCGCCTTCTCCTCCTCTGGAGTCAGCAGCACCTCAAGTCGCTGCGAGCCACTCACATCCCAGGTGACCTCAACACTGCAGCGGACGCGCTGTCACGGCAGGTTACCCTCAGGGGAGAGTGGAGACTCCACCCTCAGGTGGTCCAGCTGATCTGAAGTCGATTCGGACAGGCACAGGTAGACCTGTTTGCCTCCCAAGAATCCTCCCACTGCCCACTCTGGTACGCCCTGACCGAGGCACCTCTCGGTATAGAAGCGCTGGCACACAGCTGGCCCCCTGGACTGCGCAAATATGCGTTTACCCCAGTGAGCCTACTTGCACAGACCCTGTACAAGGTCAGGGAGGATGAGGAGCAGATCGTCCTGGTAGCACCCTATTGGCCCACCCAGATGTGGTTCTCGGACCTCACGCTCCTCGTGACAGCCCCCCTGGCGAATTCCCCTGAGGAAGGACCTTCTTTCTCTGGGAAGGGGCACCATCTGGCACCTGTGACCAGACCTCTGGAATCTCCATGTCTGGCCCCTGGATGGGACGCGGAAGTCCTAAGCGGTCTACTGGTAGACACAATCACTCAGGCTAGGGCCCCCTCTACGAGGCGCCTGTATGCCTTTTAGTGGCAACAAATCTGTTTGCTAAGTGGTGTTCTTCCCGACGGGAAGACCCCCAGAGATATGCAGTCAGATCAGTACTTTCCTTCCTGCAGGAGAGGTTGGAAGGGCGGCCGTCCCCTTCCACCTTGAAGGTGTATGTAGCCGCTATAGGCAGCTGCCCTGTATGTCTTTATGTTTGTGTCTTTTTGTTTTATTAAAAGATTATTTATATTGTCAAGCCGGTTCTCTCCTCCTCCTTTCCATTTTACCTTGTTAAACTGGTGTCGAAACCCAGGAAGGAGGAGGGATGCGCCGTAGTAGAGTCCTCGCCACTTCCATTCACCCCAACGGAACAGCCGCGGCCATTCGCCGGGGGACGGAGGAGCCCGACCGCCTGAGAGTGGAGGAATGGCCGCTGACCGCCTGGAGCGGTCAGGGCCACTGCCAGGGGCAGAGGACACCCCTACTGTCCACCGAAAATGTGGTGGGGCATTCCGTCCGCCAGGGGCTGGTGGACTGCCTTCGATCCACCCAGGGTGGAGGAGTGGCTGAGGACCAGGCTACGGTGTATCGGAGAACCGACAAGTAATTTTTTTTCCCTCTCTCTCCTCTCTCTCTCCTGCTGTCGCTCTGTGTTGGCCTTTCCCTCTCGTTTTTTTGTTGTTGTTGTTTTTCCCTCCCTTTGTCACCCTCACAGGTCTGAAGAGGCAGGGATGACCTGACATTTGAAGCTCCATAAAGGACAGACAGTCCTGCTGACCGGAAGTGAAGATCTATAGTTAAAAAATACTTAAGTATTGATCTTTTCTGCACCAAAAGTGATCATTTCACTTTAGAAGACATTAATTTAACCAGTGGAGACGTATGGATGATGTTAATGCTGACTGTCTGATTTTTGGAGCGTCAAAGGTCGAATCACCATCCACTTGCATTTTAAGGACCTACTGAGCTGAGATATATTTGTATTTTTCCTCAGATGTGTTCAGCAGAAGAAAGAAAGTCATACACATCTGAAATGTCATCAGGGTGAGTAAATGATGAGAGAATTTAAATTTTGGGTTAACTAACCGTTTAATAAATGTTCCTGGTATTATTATGAATGTTTCATCAGTGTTCATTGTTCAGAAGAAAAAACATGTTTCTCTTTGCTTTCTTTCATAAAAATTTGCCTCTTATGCAACTTTCTTTTTCAGCTGTTTGTGTGAGTGCGAACAGAGGTGTTCAAGATGTAAAGACCAGCTTGGAATTCACACAAGAGAAGGCGGAAGGATTGATGACTGGGCAAAGCATGCTTGAGTTAAAGATAAAGCAGTTTGAAAAGGACAATAATAAACCTAAGGAGGAGCTAGATGGAATGTTTAACAAATGGGACTATACTGAAAACCAGAACAGGAGAACAAATGTTGTAGTGGATGGGATTGTTGATGAGAAAGATGAAAATTGGGTGAAATCGGAGATTAAAATTCGGCAGTTTCTTACAAGAAATTTGGGACTAGATGGCTCAGAAATTGAAATCGAACATGCCCACAGGATCTGCAAATATCAGGAGGGGGGTAAGCCCAGAAACATTGTTGTTAAACTTTTGCGCTTCAAAGACAAACTATCTTGTCCTCAGCCAACAAGCTGAAGGGTACAAACATTTGTATCAATGAAGATTTTTCTGAAGCTTTGCTGTTGAGAAGGAAGGAGCTGTTGCCAAAATGTAGAACTGGCTGGGACAGGGGTGATAGAGCCATCTTAAAGTATGACAAATTAGTTATCATGCCCAGGAATGGAGATACTCAAACATCTCTCTAGATGGACATTATGAACTCTGGTTTAACTGTTTTTATTGCTTCTAATATCTTTTTTGTCTTTTAAAATTTTACTTACTGTTTTTTTATGAGCCAGGTCAACACTATATCATCTCTTTTGACGAGTTTACCAAGAAAAGGTTTAACTATTGCTCATTGAAACATATTTAGTCTTAGGAATAAAATTCATGAGGTGGTGAGAATATGTACTGTAGACAGTATTCATGTTTTAGCATTGTCAGAAACCCATCTGGACTCAACCAGAAAATGTTATCCTCTTTTTCTCCCAATTTGGAATGCCCAATTCCCATTACTTAGTAGGTCTTTGTTGTGGCGCGGTTACTCACCTCAATCCGGGTGGTGGAGGACAAGTCTCAGTTGCCTCCGCTTCTGAGACCGTCAATCTGTGCATCTTATCATGTGACTCGTTGTGCATGACACCGTGGAGACTCACAGCATGTGGAGACTCACGCTACTCTCCGCGATCCACGCACAAATAACCACACGCCCCATTGAGAGCGAAAACCACTAATCGCGACCACGAGGAGGTTACCCCATGTGACTCTATCCTCCCTAGCAACCGGGCCAATTTGGTTGCTTAGGAGACCTGGCTGGAGTCACTCAGCACACCCTGGATTCAAACTCGCAACTCCAGGGGTGGTAGTCAGCGTCAATACTTGCTGAGCTACCCAGGCCCCCCTGGACTCAACCATTAATGGTTTTAAGCTCACTGTTAATGGATATGAATTGTCCGGAAAGGATTGGGATAAGTATGGAGGTGGAGTTGCTTTTTATATGCAGGAACATTTTGGGGTGCTTTTCCGGAAATATCTAATGAAGAATAACATATGGTTAAACATTTTTGTTCCACATTGCAAACCTATTTTGGTTGGTTGTTGTCCCAGTTCTAATGTGCAGTATTTGGATAGAAATTATGGATAAAGTTACAGAGGAAAATAAGCATGTATTTTTACTTGGTGATTTTAATATTGATTGGTCTACTAAATACTGCTCATTGACGAAGAAGTTAAAATCTATATCTGATGCTTGTAATCTTACTCAAATGGTTACCCAACCAACAAGAATTTCGATGATGGTAAATGGTGTTAATACTTCCACTTGTATTGACCTTATATTTACCAACATCTAGGAGTTGTGCTCCAAGGCAGTATCAGTTGCAGTGGGTTGCAGTGACCATAATGTGATTGCTTTAACTAAAAATTCAAAAATGCCAAGTCAGGAACAAGGATTATTTTACAGAGGTCATATAAAAGGTTTAATGAAGACTTATTTGTCAATGAAGTGCAGAGTGTGCAGTGGTCTGGTGTATGTCAGGAAAATGATGCAGACCTTGCCCTGAAATCTTTTATGGACATATTACTCAAGATAGTGAATAAGAATGCCCCACTTAGAAAAAGGTTAGTGAAATGTAATAAAGATTATTAATGCTTCAAAGAGACAATGCAAAGGAAGTTGCAAAACAATCAGGCAGTTATCTGTATAAACAGTTCTACTGTATGTTAAGGAATAAGGTTACAAAATTATACTACATTAAAAAGAGGTAATATTTTAAGCAAATAAAATAAAATGAGCTGCGCAGCTAGTAATAGCAAACAAATATGGAAAACTTTGAATGAAATCATGTGTAGAAAGTCAACAAAATTTTCATAAGTATGTGGAAAGGAATGGACAATGATGTACAATTAGCTTGTAATCCTATTGTAAATATGATGAAAGACAAAAAATTTTGTTTTACGTTTAATCATATGACAAACCTTGTGGAGTAGATCATTTAGATGGACAATTAAATAAAATTGTAGCGAGGCAACTTTCTCAACCAATATGCCATATTTTTAATAGATGCTTAATTAGTGGGACTTGTCCAAGGCTTTGGAAATAATTTAAAATGATACTTTTACTTAAAGCGGGGAACGCTGATTTGACTGGTTCAAACTGCAGGCCAATTAGATTATTTTTAATAAAATTTGACATTATATGAGCTACTTACTAATGCACAACATGCCTATAAGCCAGGACACTCCACCAGCACTGCTTTGATGCACATGACTGATGAGTGGTTTACAAGGATGGATGACAGGAAATTAGTTGGAGCTGTTCTTTTAGATTTCACTGCAGGTTTTTTTTTTTTCTCCCATTTTCTCCCCAATTTGGAATGCCCAATTCCCAATGCACTCTAAGTCCTTGTGGTGGTGTAGTGACTCACCTCAATCTGAGTGGTGGAGGACGAATCTCAGTTGCCTCCACGTCTGAGACCGTCAAACCGCGCATCTTATCACGTGGCTTGTTGAGCGCATTACCGCGGAGATGTAGCGCATGTGGAGGCCTCACGCTATTCTCTGCGGCATCCACGCACAACTCACCACTTGCCCCACCGAGAGCGAGAACCACATTATAGCGACCACGAGGAGGTTACCCCATGTGACTCTACACTCCCTAGCAACCAGGCCAGTTTGTATGTGGATTTGGCTCTCAGCTTATGTGGCTCACTTTTCACTGTAGGGGAGGTGGAAGAGGACATTAATTCTCCCCCTACAGTAAATGGCCCCCGGGTGGCCGTCACTTTCATGGTCCAAGCCTTCCACGGCCAATGAGCCAATGCCCATGCCTGCCACGGCCAATGAGCCAACGCCCATGCCTGCCATGGCCAACGAGCCTGTGTTGCCAGCCTCGTCTGTCCCAGAGTCTGCGTTGCCAGCCTCGTCCATCCCAGAGCCAGCGTTGACAGCCTCGTCCATCACAGAGCCAGCGTTGCCAGCCTCGTCCATCCCAGAGTCAGTGTTCATGCCTGTTTCAGCCCTAGTGGAATTTTCGGGGGGGCCCACCACGGCTCCGCCCTTTGAGCCTCCCACAGCTGTGCTCACGGTAGTCCAGAAGTGGAGGAGGAGAAGAAGGGCTCCTGCTCCCCAGTCACTGCCCATGCTGCCTCAGAATCTTCCACGGCTCCGCCCTCAGAGTCTTCCACGGCTCCGCCCGCTCCATCAGTGACTCCACCTCCAGCGGCTCCACCCACCCTCCAGTGACTCCTCCTCCAGCAGCTCTGCCCCTCTCCTCCAGTGACTCCTCCACCAGTCCTGTTAATAGTTCCTAGAATATCAAAATCCACAAAAGGATCATTTTCCTATTTGACTCCTAAACTATGGAATAGTCTCCCTAACACTGTTCGTGACACAGACACACTCACTCAGTTAAAGTCTAGACTTAAACTCATATATTTAGCCAGACATACACCTAATTTATCCATCAACTCACAATTAGGCTGCTTTAGTTAGGTCTGCCGGAACCAATAACATTTATCATGATCTATAACTCTGCAATAAATTGAATGGCATCTACGCCAACACGGAGCGACAGCGGGAGAGAGAGAAGACGGTCCTCAACCACTCCACCGTCTGGCGGACAACAGCTGCCCCTCCCCAGGCAGACCAGAGTCAGTCCTCTGATCCCTGGTGGACAGAATGCCCTGCCGCGTTTCGGCGACCGGTAGGGAACTCCTCCGCCCCTGGCAGCGGCTCCACCGCTCCAGGTGGCCGGCAGCGAGCCCCTCCTCCCCTCGCGGATGGCAGCCATTCCTTCATGTCCAAGCGGTCAGCAGCAACTCCTCCATGCCTCAGCAGATGGCGACGGCTGCTCCTTTGGGTGGATGGCAGTGTCGAGGACTCCATGACAGTGCATCCCTACTCCTTTCCGGGTTGCAGCACCAATGTAACAAAGTTTAATGGAAAGGAGGATGTGAGAACTGGCTTGACAATATAAATAATAGTTTAATAATAAACTTAAACAAAAAGACAAACACACACACAGGTGTCGGACAGCTGCCCGTAACTCTCTCTCGCCCTTATCCCTCTCGGGATTAATGTGAACTTCTGCAGTTCATCCAGGATGAACTTCAAAGACATTAGACATTAATCTTACAGTTCATACAAAATCTTTGTTTAAACACTGGCCCTTAACACTTTCTTAGTTTAATAATTTTAAACCATGATGTGCACTGCACATAAATAACTAATATTGGCATTGTATTCATACTATTAGCCAGAGGGGAACTGGCCCCCACAGTGAGTCTGGTTTCTCCAGTAATTTTGTATTTTGACTTGAATGTGTGACATGTCGTATTAACTGCTGACTCAAATATCAGAGCTTAAAAGGTGCAGCTGAAGGTGCATTAATGTACTCTTTGTCTCAAATGTAGAAATGTGTCTGTATTTAAGGAGAAGCTGTGGCTCACTTTTAACACTCTGTTTCCTCGAGGTTTGACTGTGCAGTATGTGTAAGGAAATATTTTGCATGTAACTAGTTGGTTTGTGTCTAAGTTACACATGTCCAGTCTAAAATATTTGGCTTCCTCACATGTGATTGATATCTACACTCAAGAGCAGTTGACACTGCTGTAGACCAAATTGTCTGGTGGAAATAAGGCCTATTGTTAAAATGAATGAATGTGTGTGTGCATGCCTGTGTATACGTGTATCCTTATTCATCATTCAACAAAATTCTCTCTCTTTCTAAATCAGAAAGTGCTACTCTGGTTGATAAGGAAAAACCCTCTAGAAAAAGGTATCACAGTGGAAGAAGACCACTGAAGTATTCAAGCAGCTCAATCCAAGCTTACTAGTAAAGGCATTTTTTATTGGATTTTTTGTTTGCTTGCACTGGTGTTGCCTTTAGAGAAAGCTGCAATAAGATATGAGATATAAGTTGTAGCTTTTCTAGGATTCTGGCATGTTGGTGTTTTGTTTGAGGTTTGTGTCGTAATAACTCAGTTCTTGAGACTGGAGTTTAATAATTGGATGATGCATCACTTCATACCTGCATGGTGCAGTCTGTTGCAACCTTTAAGAAATCAGGGAGATTTGTGATTTTCTGTGGCCATAACAACAGTAATGAATTTTACTAGGGATGCACCATACCGATAATTTGTTCATTTACTGGTACTTGTACTTGTAAAAATGCTCTGATACTGTACAATTTACATGCCTTTTTGCCCCGCAATGCTACAGTGCAAAAAAATACACTGATGAGCCAAAACATTATGACCACTCACAGGTGAAGTGAATAACGTTGATCATCTCCTGACAAGGCCACATGTCAAGGTCAGGGTAGATTAGATGGTAAGCGAACAATCAGTTCTCGTAGTCAACGTGTTGAATGCAGGAGAAATGGGAAGTAAAGACCTGAGAGACTTTGACAAGGGCCATATTGTTATGGCCAGATGACTGGGTCAGAGCATCTCTGAAACGGCAAGGCTTGTGAGGTCCTTCTGGTCAGCAGTGGTGAGTACCTACCGACAGTTGTCCGTGGAAGGACAAACCGCACAAAACAGCAACAGGTCGTTGGGTGCCCAAGGCTCATCAATACATGAGGGCAACGAAGGCTATCCCGTCTGGTCTGAACCGACAGAAGGTTTACTGCGGCGCAAGTCACAGAAAGCTTTAATGATGGTTACGGGTGGAATGTGTCACAACACACAGTGCATCGCACCCTGCTGCATATGGGGCTGCATAGCCACAGACCTCTCAGAGTGCCCATGATGACCTCTGTCCACCGTTCTAAGCCCCTACAATGGGCACGCGAGCATCGGAACGGAACCTTGGAGCAGTGGAAGAAGGTCGCCTGGTCCAATGAGTTACGTTTTCTTTTACATCACGTGGACGGCTGTGTATGTGTGCGGTGTTGCAGGGCGCATTATACTGCTGAAAGAGACCACTGCCATGAGGGAATACCATTGCCAATAGTTTTGAAAACCAACTATCAGCACTTACTAATCGGTAAACTCTAATTCCTATCTGTGGTGTCTCAAGCAGTACATAAGAATGACTTTAAAAAAAATAAGGTGTCTATTTTGATTTATGATGGTTTAGAGTTTAGCTACATTGGCAAGAAAAAGTATGTGAACCCTTTGGTTTTCTGCATTAATTGGTCATAAAATGTGATATCTTCATCAAAGTCACAAGTACAGACAAACACAATGTGCTTAATACTCATATTCATCTGTGTTGATAAATTAAAGCAAAAGAGGAAGTTATGATCCATGAGTCAGCACACTGTCTGTCTGTCTGTCTGTCTGTCGAGACAGTGGTTTAATCTGTTCAAGTGCAGATGTTTTTCAAGAAATGAGACGTGCCCCTTCTTGAAGGCACTGAGATGACACGTGTGTATCTGTTTTATAATGTCTCTGCCACAGCTCCTCACAAGATGAAAGATGAAAGATCATTCTGCCTATAAAAACTTGAACATGTTACAGTATCTAGTTTACCAACACAAACAAATAACACAAAAGGTTTCTGTAAATTCATCTGCTTAAAATAAAGACTTATATAAGCTTATATGTATTATTATGATTACACTCTATGAGTTTCAAAGCATGTTTGTGTTTAATTCTAATAGTAATCTGTGTCATGAGCTGGAGAGAGTTTTAGAAACACTGTAAGATATTATTAGGGATCAAACTTCCCAGTTAAGTCTCTCTCTCTCTCTCTCTGTTTATATTCACAGTTGTTGAGCAGCAGGTTTGACCTTTGGTGATCTCTGAGTCGTGTTCATGCTGATGACAGCATCTTGCAGCAGATTTAGTGAGCACACTCAAACACACAAAGCTATGAGTCCACCGGGACAAACCCAAACACACCCCACTGCTTAAACACACACACACACACCTCTCAATTGCTCTGGTTAAACAAGGAAAATAGCTCAATAGCAGCTGCACTGAGATATAACAGCACTCAGCTTAAGAGTATTTAGAATGCTACTTATATAAGTTGTACTTCACTTCTTCACCTTTATTAATATGTGAGAAAGCACACGTTCACACTTTTATTTCAACACATTACGCACCCAGAGGAAAACTGTACTGGTCAGACTGGGCTGCACAATTATGACAATAAGCATAGAAATAATTTGGACCTTTGTAAAATCACAGCACTGACTATAACACTTTCAGGAACACCCTGGCCAGAGAAATTCAAAACAGTACTGTAAATACCTCTTACATTACTGTATATGCTGTTTTGGTCAAAAACATCTTTGAAATGTCACACTGACAAAACATATAAGGAGGAGTCCATGTACAGTAAAATAAAAATGTAATAAAATAAATGTCCAAATGCAGAAAATGTAGTTACTCCGCATCAGCATCAGCGTTCTCATCAGCTCGTCTCAGGTCTGGGTCAGGCCATAATATCTCATCAACGTCACACATTATGTTTGTTCTTGCCAGGCAGTGTGGGAAAATGAAGTTGTGCCATGTTGTATGGACCCATTTTGCCATGGTGGTGGAGGAGGCTAGGATTGCTGATGGCCAGGAACTTGTATGATGGCATGGTGACCAAGGATGTTGCGCCCCCTTTTGCACCTTTTTGTTAGGTTGAACCCTGCCTCGAAGAAGTACTCATGTGGGTCAGCCATGGCATCCAGCTCAAAGATTCTCTACAGAAGTTATTTTTTGGGGCCTGGGTATCTTAGCAAGTATTGACACTGACAACCACCCCTAGAGTCGTGAGTTTGAATCCAGGGCTTGCTGAGTTACTCCAGCCAGGTCTCCTAAGCAACCAAATTGGCCTGGTTGCTAGGGAGGGTAGAGTCACATGGGGTAACCTCCTTGTGGTCACTATGTGGTTCTCGCCCTTAGTGGGGTGCGTGGTGAGTTGTGCGTGGGTGTCGCGGAGAACAGTGTGAAGCCTCCACACGCGCTACGTCTCCACGGTAACGCGCTCAACAAGCCACGTGATAAGATGCGCAGATAGACGGTCCAAATTGGGGAGAAAACGGGAGAACATAAAAAAATTAATTAAAAAAAACCACACACATTTTACTGCACTACAAATACAGTACTATAGTGTACTACTGTACTGGAATGAAAGATTGTGTACTGCAGTTACTGTAACACTTTACTATACAGTACTGTATTGATATGCTGGAGAGATGGGCCATACTCTACATACTGTAACAATTCTGTACAGTATAGCAACTGCACATCTTGGTATTGTTGCTCCTTAACTCTATTTGAATTCCTTTCAAAAGGCAAATGGTGCAGCTGCTTTGTCCTTATGTGGTTCTTCTGAACGATCCGGTCAATGGTGGAAATGCTGATGCTGTCAATTCCTTGGAATACTACCTGGTCTACAACTATTTGGGTTTGTATTTCCCTCAAATGCATAGCACTATTGGCATTCACCATATTCACCAGGGCAGTCTCATGCTCAGATGTGAGAAGTCTCCACCTACCTCCAGTAAATGGTCGCCTCTCAGTTCTGCAAAAATGAAAATTTGACCATTACTGACCTATGGTCATCCATTACTGTGGTAAAAACTACACTGAGAACAAAGTGGAGATTCGGTCTATATGCACTACATTACATGTTTCACAGTAACCAGGCAAATTACCTGTTTTCCATTCTGAAATTATGGACAATGGATGCAAACATGTAATGGCTTAGGTTGGGTTGCACTAGCTGTCCAGCTTCCCTCATAGTCCTCCCATGTATGAGCACACGATGAACTAGGGTGGCACCGATTTCATCTGAGATTACTTGTCTTTGTTGTTGTTGTTGTCGTCGTCCTCCTCCTCCTCGTCGTCGTCCTCTTCCTCTCTGTTGTCTTACAACTTCAGCATTGTTAGGATCCTTTGTTCCAAAGCACATGGACATGCCTCCAGGCCCTATTTATTGACCCTGCAATTCTGATTGGCATGTTAACAATTTTGAGGCTTAGTGTTTGCACCTGGAGAAAGGTGTGCTCTTTGAGTTTAGGTTGTGATGACTTGAGTTCATTATATTGAGATCATGTGTATGCTGAATGAACATATAGTGGAATGAATGATTTATTTGGCCACTTTTTGCAAAAAGAGTTTTGAATATTGAAACATGTGTGGAAACAGGTGAATAGTGTTTATGGTTATGGTAAATGTGTATTTTTGGGAATGACCAGTTTTTGTGTTTAAGCAATCGAGAAAAACTGTAATAGGATTTCCAATAAAAATCATATTTTGTTTATGCTATATTCTTTATTACTGCTAAACATCCAAAGCAAGTTGTGAGACATAAAACATGCATTGGACCGCACTACTGTAAACTCATTTTTAGGACCACACATTTCCGCAGAATTTCCACACTTCTCCTGCCTTTTGTGTGTTTGTTTCTTAAATATTTGTCCAAAGATTTTTTCAAAGTCTTGTTTACTCTTAACACTGATTCATCATTGCATTCATGCACACAACGGACATAAGTTACGGTAAGTCTCAGTTAATCGCGACAGCCATAATTGTAATCTTAATATATTTTATTAATTAATTGTGGAACACTAGCTCAGACTCAGCAATTGCTCTTTTATAACTCAGGAAACTTCTCCGTTGTGTTCCTTTTAAATATAAACTTTGTCTCAGATGTTTCTCCTAGAAAGGAGAAGTAAAAATGTCTTTAGAAAATTGTTGATATACAGAGTATAGACCAAGGGTTTTACAAACTTTTTTGGCCCAGGGTCTGAATAAGAAATGTCACGTTTACCTGGGACCTACACATACAAAACGTATATTTGCTATACTTAAATACACACTGGCGGCCAAACGTTTGGAATAATGTACAGATTTTGCTCTTATGGAAAGAAATTGGTACTTTTTTCACCAAAGTGTCATTCAACTGATCACAATGTATAGTCAGGATATTAATAATGTGAAAAATTACTATTACAATTTGAAAAAAAATCTTCTTAAACTACTTCAAAGAGTTCTCATGAAAAAATCCTCCATGTGCAGCAATGACAGCTTTGCAGATCCTTGTTATTCTAGCTGTCAGTTTGTCCAGATACTCAGGTGACATTTCACCCCACACTTCCTGTAGCACTTGCCATAGATGTGTCTGTCTTATCGGGCACTTCTCATGCACCTTACAGTCTAGCTGATCCCACAAAAGATCAATGGGGTTAAGATCCATAACACTCTTTTCCAATTATCTGTTGTCCAATGTCTGTGTTTCTTTGCCCACTCTAACCTTTTCTTTATGTTTTTCTGTTTCAAAAGTGGTTTTTTCTTTGCAATTCTTCCCATATGGCCTGCACCCCTGAGTCTTCTCTTTACTGTTGTACATGAAACTGGTGTTGAGCGGGTAGAATTCAATGAAGCTGTCAGCTGAGGACATGTGAGGCGTCTATTTCTCAAACTAGAGACTCTGATGTACTTATCCTCTTGTTTAGTTGTACATCTGGTCTTCCACATCTCTTTCTGTCCTTGTTAGAGCCAGTTGTCCTTTGTCTTTGAAGACTGTAGTGTACACCTTTGTATGAAATCTTCAGTTTTTTGGCAATTTCAAGCATTGTATAGCCTTCATTCCTCAAAACAATGATTGACTGATGAGTTTCTAGAGAAAGCTGTTTCTTTTTTGCCATTTTTGACCTAATATTGACCTTAAGACATGCCAGTCTATTGCATACTGAAGCAACTCAAAAACAAACACAAAGACAACGTTAAGCATCATTTAATGAACCAAATATCTTTCAGCTGTGTTTGATATAATGGCCAATGATTTTCTAGCACCAAATGTTCAATTTAGCATGATTACTCAAGGATAAGGTGTTGGAGTGACGGCTGCTGTCTAGATTTGATCATAAATTAATTTATCAAATAGTGATGGTGTTGTTTTTTACATCAGTAATGTCCTGACTATACTTTGTGATCAGTTGAATGCCACTTTGGTGAATTAAAGTACCAATTTCCTTCCGAAACAGCAAAATCTGTACATTATTCTAACCTTTTGGCTTTTTGAGTGTATGTTAATTTATACATTTTTATGACTAAAACAATCACGATATAAACAGATTATTTTAGAAATTCTTATTATACTTTCAAAGACCTAAAGCTGAAGTAAGTAACTTTTGTTTATGTTAAAATGCTTCTATCGCAGTATATTATGCAGAAACAACTATAAGTAAGCCATTCATATGTTAATTTTCTTGAAAACTGTAAACACTGTGTCTCTGTGGCGCTATAAATATTCCCGTTTTTTTTTGTTTTTTTAGCAACCTGTCTCAAGAGAGACAATAACATTGACTTGACCAATGGGATGGGTTGGGGGCGGGACTATCTGTTTGCTCGATCAATGGCAAAAAGGGGGCGTATTCAGAAAGATGTTTTGAAAACAATGTGTATTTGTGCAATTCTGTTTGGTGGTGCTAGTGGTACAGAAATTACGTACTTCAGCTTTTAAAAAAATATTTGAACTGAAATTAAACATTTGAGCATGCACATGATTTAAAAAAAAAACATTGAAACTGATAATCAATCAATTACATTCAGTTGGAATTAGAAAGCCTCATATTTTGTAACCCTATAAACATGTTCAATGGCAACCATAGTTTCGCCAAAAATACCATAGTTACTACACTACATTTAGTACACTACATAGTGACTACACTATTTATCTGGACTATGAAAATAAAACTGCATCACACACACACAAACAGTACAGAGTGATTGTTTTGTAACTCACTTATTCCATTAGACTGTATTAACTTTTTTCTGTTTATAATCACTGTTACATCATCTTAACTGTTAAAGAACTGCTATTCATCTCCTTTGGACAGAATTTTTATGGCTTTCTCTCAAGCTGCGGGTGCTGAGAGAGGAGATGTCATTTATTTTGTTATTAAGAGTGAATCATTACTTCTAACTTGCGCACATAACACATTCTGGACACTCCTCACCGTTTCATATATTTTATGTAAAATCGATAAAAACAAATCCATCGCTGAAGTTGTCTTCTTTCTGTATGACTATCACACAGTAGTGCAAATTGCATTATTGTGTATGGAAAAACACGTTGCGGTTTGATCAAACCACTATGAGCAATAGTAATAGTCATGCTTGAGTTAGCAAACACCACTAACTATCTCTCTCTGTCTTGCTCTGATGTGTGTCTTGGATGTTTGTCGAGGTCAGACTTTCACTGTTCAGTCCGTGATTGTTTTCCTAGCGTTCTCTCTCATTGGCTCTTGTGTTTCAGGCTCAATCCCAGCAAAGATTCATGCTGAGAGCGAGAGAGTCACAGCTGCCACCTCTGAACCGCAAACTGATTTTTTTTCAATTATTCAGAGCTATTATTGCTGCTTTTTATAAATGTGGGTTCAGCAAGTCTGTGTGTCCTTAATTCTGGGGTTTTAGATTCGCTCTTGTACCTTCGTGTTGCCAGCAGAGAAAAGAGCTGAATCTAAATCAACCAAACTACAGTCCCTGACAGCAACTTATAACAGGTTCAGTTCTGCTGAAGTAACAAACATCGGTGTTTTCATCAAGAGAATGAGAGCGTTACTTTACAAATGTATTGCAGTGCAATTACTAAGAAATGTAAATCCAAATACTGTAATATAATAGTAACAAAATCTGATTATTTTTAATAACCACACATGCAAATACATTTCTAGTTTCAGTGTTAATGTGTACGTCAGACCTTTGTTTGGTTGGACAAGAAAAACTAGCTTCATACCATGTGACCAACATTTGGTTTTTGACCATTGAAAATGGGTAAAATTTACACGTGAAGCTATATTGAGAGCCCCATATCTCTGTGACTTAACCATATAGGACATTAAAAATAAAGATGCAAAAATGAAAGTTTGTTCTGAACCAGAATCTAAAAGGATATTAAGATATCTTTAATACTTCTGGAGTTAAAGGCACTCCAACTTTGGAAAAACAACACAAAAAAAGTGTTTTTTCCCATTTTTGGACGCACACCATTGGCATATAATGCAACAAGAGCTGCTGAAGTCAACTGATTTTAGTAATAGATCTACCAATCTCTGTGAGAAAATAAAATAACGACGCTGACAACTTTCTAAGGTTATTAATTTAACCTGTAGTTTTGCTCCAAAATCGAAGGCGAAAATGGTCATTTTGAGACCACTCAACAAAATAATTTATAACTCAACAAATATTGATCCATGACATTAACTATTTTGTATTTCATCATCATTTATGTTTATCTTTCATTTAGAACAGAAAGAAGAAAGAAGTTTCTGGAATTTGGTTGATTTGACGTGGAATAACCCAAATAAACAAAAGAGAAAAGTCATATAATCATCTACAATTGTGTTCCACAGAAAAAAGCAAGTAATACGAGTTTGGAATGACATAAAGGTGAGGAAATGATTTTGGGGGGAACTATTATGCTTTTAAGACACAGGTTTAGATTGTATGTTTGTTTGGGTTCAAGAGTTCATGACCCAACCCTTAGTTTATCCTGTGCTCTTAACTAACTGACATCACTCTGCCAACCACATATGGTTTGGGGTGACTGACCATGATGTGTAGATCATAAAACCCTAGCTACAGGTGGTTCAACATGAGTTCACAGCCTGAACATGTACAGATGCTGCCAAACAGCGTGAAAATCTCAGATAACAGGCAGAACTTGTGTTTCAAGGCCAATTCTAAACAGTTATATTTTCATGTCTCCACAAAACATGGCAACCACAATCACTGCGTGTGACACTAAACTGTCGTTTTCTGGGGGAAAAACAGAAAAATCATAAATGAGATCTCTTCCATTTCTAAGATGTCTCTAGACAGCAAGTTAACACCTTATACTCTGGTGCATTTGTGGGCTGCCGCCTGCAATTATTCACACTCAAATTTAAAAGTTCACCATTCACACACAATATGGACTAATTGCAAAAAATTGGCCTAATTTTTCAGAGAACACCCCAAATAAATAACAGACTCCAGTTATTCATAAATTATATTGTATGTGTTTATAATCTTATGATAAACAGATACTTTGTTGTCCTAACTTTGTAAGCATGTAATTCTGGTTCTGTTCACTCTGACCTCACTTTGAAAAGTCTCATTTTATTCCACTAGATGGCAGAAAGCACTAGAAAAAAGAATTTGTTCTCTATCACATTCCATCACAATATACAGATCTGAAATGCAGGTGGCACTCTAACATATTTTAGCCCTCACAGATGTGCTCGTCCATAGACATTCAGTCTAATTTTCAGTTCAAGCAACACCCTCATTATTTCATCGAATACTTCGGCCTCTGAGTGGACTAGAAGCTCAATCTAGGTGTCATTAGAAAGCTGAGATCTTCAGAAATCATATGTCTGTTTGTTATTCTTTTGAAAATCCTTCGAACTGTTGTATTAGGGCAACAAAATGAACTGTACAGTCATATTTCTGAGAATGAGAGCTTTCATTTGATATATGACTTGTCCATTTATGTGCTATGTGAAAGACTTTAACAAGACATCACCTCTAGGGAGCACTAATTTTCAACGCAAATGCTTTGAGGCCTTATTTTGTTATTTTAAGTAATATTAATTGTTTTTTATAAACAGAATTGATGGTTATCTCTAAAACGTTCAGATTCTAAGCTTTCAAATGATACCTCATGTGCCTGACTTATGTATACGGAGACTTTAACGTTTAAAGTGTAAACGTTTTTCGTGATATAGCTTTTTTAGTGCACAGAGACATGCATGAGCCAAACTGTCACTCAAATGATCACCATGACAACCACATAGCCAATGAGCACAGCTGATATAGTTTAAGGGGTTAAGCTCAATCGACAGCATTTGTGGCATAATGTTGATTACCACAAACAATTACTTTTTCTTTAAAAAAAGCCCTGGTGGGCAAACAAAAAAATGTGTCCCATGTGGCATCCAAACCAGATCACGTTTCACACTGCTGTTTGATATCCGTCGTGGAGCAATTAGTTTCATACAATGAAAAACAACCGGAGGACTCAAAACGTCTCTAAACTCTTACTCGTCCTGTAAGAGTTTGTGGGTTTGTGTCCAACACAGATGAGAAGCATTTATTGTTTGTGTGGACATTAATGATTAACCCAAACCTCTGGACTCATGCCAACCACATTCACGCTGATTTACCCCCCAGTGTCAGGAAAATTACTGCTGCTTTTGTTCCAGAATCTAAGAGAACACTGAAGCTCTGTTACAGTTTGTGGGGTGTTTATTTAGACAAAAAGACACATTAGCATCAAGACCAAAATGCTCCAAAAGCAACAGGTTCTTGAGAAAGACTTTGCAGTTGATTTTTTTGAAAGAAACAATTTTAGAGAAACTTGAAAACAGATTGTGTCACCGTAAAGATTTTGCTGTGGTCATGCACTGTGGAAATATGTTTATCAATCAGCTCTTTGTCTTTATGATGGTTAATGACAGCTAGAAATTGGTAATAGCTTGATTTATGAAAACTGTTGGCGGGCGCTAGTTACTTGGAAATAAATGGGTTCACTGACAGAGCACAAACCACTTTCGTCCATTCATAGAGCATGACGGGCTTATAAACCCATTGGACCAAAACAAACACACTTTCCCTCTAGTTTTATTGTTTAAAACAATGATAAACCCACATAAATATATAGTCATTGCTTGACAGGTTTGGTTAAGCGGCTAGACAAAAAATTGTCTAAACATTTTTCTCTATGGCCGTAAAAGTCGTATGTTTTTGTATGCGCCAACTTGTATGATTTCTTATGATTTTGCCATCTCGTACAAATAATTATGACTTGTCATGAGACTGGAACTGCACTCGGTCAGTTCACAATTGGTATGAATGCAATCTGGCCTAATAATTTGCAGAAGTATGCTGCTATTAATGACCTACACTCACTGAACACTTTATTATGAACACCTGTACACCTACTTATTCGTGCGGTTATCTAACCAGCCAATCATGTGGCAGCAGTGCAATGCATTAAATCATGCAGATAAGGGTCAGGAGCTTCAGTTAATGTTCACATCAACCATCAAAATGCGGAAAAAATGTGATCTCAGTGATTTTGACCGTGGCATGATTGTTGGTGCCAGACGGGCTGTTTTGAGTCTATAGAATTTACTCAGAATGGTGCCAAAAACAAAAAACATCCAGTGAGCGGCAGTTCTGCGGATAGAAACGCCTTGTTGATGAGAGAGGTCAACAGAGAATGGCCAGACTGGTTCGAACTGACAAAGTCTACGGTAACTCAGATAACCGCTCTGTACAATTGTGCTGAGAAGAATATAACCTCAGAATGCACAACATATCAAATTTTGAGGCGGATGGGCTACAACAGCAGAAGACCACATCGGGCACTTTATTAGAACCTTAGTGGTCCTAATAAAGTGCTCAGTGAGTGTATAATTGACCTTATAATTATAGTTTATTTTAAAGTATCTCGATAGATAGATAGATAGATAGATAGATAGATAGATCTTGTTGCATTATATGCCAATGGTGTGCGTCCAAAAATGGGAAAAAACACTTTTTTTGGGTTGTTTTTCCAAAGTTGGAGTGCCTATAACTCCAGAAGTATTTTTTCACATCAATCTGCACTCCACACCATAATGACAAAGCAAAAAACAGATTTTTGATAACTTTGCAAATGTATTAAAAAGAAAAAACTGAAATATTACAAATATGCTTTGTCATTATGGGGTATGAAGTGTAGATTGATGTGAAAATATAATAATTTAAAGCATTTTAGCAAAAGGCTGCAACTTAACAAAATGTGAAGAAAATGAAGAGGTCTGAATACTTTCTGAATGCACTGTGTGTACTTTATTAATATGTTGTGCATTTGACCAAATTGACAGTCATGCCGTACATGCCAATCTGTGTGCTGATTCTTGCGTGTAAACCCAAAGGGACAAAAACATGAGTAAAACACATTCATACCAAGAAATCAAACCAAGTGTGAAAACAGTGTGTCTGGCCTTTAATGAACATTCCAGGTTAAGCTTAATCAACGCATTTGTGGCATAATGTTGATTTCCACAAAAAAAAACAAATCATTTTTAAATAAAAGAAAAAATGTGTGTTCCAGTGAGACACTTACAACGGAAGTCAATGGTGTCAATCTGTAAACATTAAAATACTCACTGTTTCAAAAGTATAGACACAAGACATAAACAATATGTGTGTTAACATGATTTTACTGTGATTAAATCACTTACTAACCACATCTGTGGAAAGTTATAGACAATTTTACTATTTAGTAGTGCCGTAAACCCTGAAACGACCATAAAAACAACAATTTAAACAACTTTACAGGTCAGATAATACAAGAGTTTTAACAGAAGAATTAATGCAAGTGCTTTTATAAAATTAGACCACATAGTTTTCCTAATAATTGATGTCCTCATATGTGGACAGCGGGACTAAGTTGTGAAATTTTAAATAATACCAAACTATAGAAAGTTAGGTTTGTTAATCAAATAGTTTATTATGTTTCCAGGAGTGTTAAGTTTTTAATACAGGTTTTAATGTAAAAACTTAATTAGGTTTCTTACCAGATGTGGTTTTGTTGCTGTTTCTCCATTGTTTTGTCACATGACTTTGTGCGTTGAACGTTTGACCCTTTAATGACAGCACAGAGTCTCCTGAACTCAGATCAGTCGGTTTAAATGAAATTAAATTATGCGTAGCCTATAGCAAAGCCAAAACATAATGTCCACACACGTGGATGCAGGGTCTCAGGAGGTTAAACCCTCCAAAAATTGGCCTCATTCACTTCCTCACTGTAAAGTTGATTTTTAAAATAAATTTTTGTGGTTATGCTGCAAATGCGGTCGATTGCTAACTCGAACTGAACCCAAAATATTCCTTTAAAGGGATAGTTCTCTCAAAATGAAAATTCTGTCACCATTTACTAACCTCTGTGACACAATATTAGCCCCAGTCACCATTCACTTTTGTTGTATGGAAAAACAGCAATGCAATTAAAGTGAACAGAGACTAATATATTGCCTAATATCTCCTTTTGTGTTCCCTGCAGTACAGAAAGAGTCATACAGATTTGCATTTTCAGTTACTGGGTGAATAACTCCTTATTTTCCAAATTTTTCCTTATTAAGTCCTTATTTTTAACACACAAATTATACTATGGTGATAAAGTTGGCGAGTTGTATCATATCAACGTGGACTCTTTTTGTCAGCTCTAATATTAAAGTCTCTCAACCCAACAGATATAGTAAACTAGAGCCCAAATCTCTCTCTCACAGATCACTAAATGAATTTAAGACAAACGCTAATCTGTGATTTGACCGAAAGCCAATTTTGAGTTTGTTTCTTGACGGAAAATGCCAGCGCTGCACATGGCAGCTCACAGGATAATATCAAGTAATTGTTTTAAACAGCGACGGTACGGACAAGCTTATCAGACGTCTGCTAATCCCGTTAAAGCCTGAGAATTATGACAGGTCAGCGGTTGCCAAAAGAATAGTCTTACGTCTGGCTTTCCTGTCGGTGAAATACGATTATTTACAACCAATCTTATCTTTTGTTGTGGATAAGCCTTTGCAGTGCTTGCAACTCCAGCTCTCCTCTCACAACATGACTAACTTTAATGTTTTTAAGAGAAAAAATGTGATATCTGAGTTAAGAAGTAGTTTATAGGGGGCCTGGGTAGCTCAGCGAGTAAAGACGCTGATTAACACCCCTGGAGTCGTGAGTTCGAATCCAGAGCATGCTGAGTAACTCCAGCCAGGTCTCCTAAGCAACCAAATTGGCCCGGTTGCTAGGGAGGGTAGAGTCACATGGGGTAACCTCCTCGTGGTTGCTATAATGTGGTTTTCGCTCTCGGTGGGGCACGTGGCGAGTTGTGCATGGATGCCGCGGAGAATAGCGTGAAGCCTCCACACGCGCTACATCTCTGCGGTAACGCGCTCAACAAGCCACGTGACAAGATGCACGGATTGACGGTCTCAGACGTGGAGGCAACTGAGATTCGTCCTCCGCCACCCGGATTGAGGCGAGTCACTACACCAACACTAGGACTTAGAGTACATTGGGAATTGGCCATTCCACATTGGGGAGAAAAAGGGAGAAAATCAAAAAAAGTTTAGGATGGAGTTCATTAGCATTGGTGAAATCGATAAAAGACACATTTCGGAATTTAATGATGCATAAAATCAAGCTTGCGTAACTATAAGTGTTTGAGCAGAGTATGTTTCAGGCTAAAAATACCCGTAACCTCCTGAGACCCCACGTCCATGTGTGTGGACATTACATTTTGGCTTCACTACAGGCTATGCATAATTTAATTTAATTTAAACCAACTGATCTCAGTTCAGGAGACTCTGTGCTGTCATTAAAGGGTCAAACTTTCAACGCACAAAGTCATGTGACAAAACAACATAGCGCCGATCTCAGCGGAGTTTGTCTTGAGTTTATCTGGTAAGAAATCTCATTACGTTTTTACATTAAAACCTGTTTGAGTCAAAAGATTAGAGTCTCTAGTTTCATCACATATGATATTTAAAACATTTCAGCAAAGTATCACGAAACGGCACACTGATAAACACAATGAGCACATTTGTGGACTGTATGCTCAGATTCAGTTCAAATATCCTTTATTCACTGTCTGTGTATTATCACATTGAGAATCAATGCATGCATCCAAAAACTGAAAAATATGTCTTTCAGAGGCTTTATATGGAGTTAGGATGAAAATAAGGTGCATTTCAAACTGTTCTGAGACCAGTGCAGACAGACAGCACACTGGAGGTTAAGTCATTCACTAAATAGGGAGCAAGGGAGCATCCTATAGCTCTCTATACAGTTAAGTGCATTCACTCCTAAAATCTGATCAAAAGTTCAGTTTCAGGCTGCAGATGATGTTTGGATCACTCAACATGTTTGACAGACATGTGACAATGATAATCAGTACATAGATTCAGAATTTATAATGTATCATTTTATTTTAACATGGTTGACAGTGATTGGATGATGCTGGACATTACTTTAAATCAGAATTAATTATGCTAATTTCTGATGTCTTAAAAACATGAATAATCAACACTCCTGGAAACATAAGAAACTATTTGATAAATTAAAAAAAAAACTTTCTATAGCTTGGTATTATTAAAAATGTCACAACTTACATTTTAGGAAAACTATCTGGTATAAAATAGGTTTCTTATGGGCTACTAGTTACAAATCAAAAAGGTGAATGGAAAATGCACACAGCAGTCACGCTCGGGTCTCAGGAGGTTAATGTAATAAACCCTTCATATTATGAAGAGTTCTGTGCAACCTTTCTGTTTGACCCTGCAGGTTGGATGCAGCTTCTCAAGTCTTTTCACTGAAATAAAGTCTCCACAGTCTTCTAAACCTTGATCTAATCTCTGATGAGAACTTCGGTGAAAAACCTCCATCTTTTACTGAAAACAACCTCAACGGCAGTGTGTGGAGAGGCCACGGGTTCATCTTAACCACATCTGTGAGCGCTGCTGAGACCTTCAGCGAGGTATAAAAGCATAAAAGTGTTCTGCTTTATCACTGATGGCATCAGCTACTCTTGTAATCTCTGACAACTAAACATGCCAATCAAACGGCTTTTATAGTGCACTTCATTTCACAGCGAAGCTACTTCAATGTATGTAGATAAAAAGAACTGTTTTTTTGCTCAAGGCTTCTCAGATGTTTCTCCTGAGAAAAAAGACTCCAGTAATCTCACACGTGTCTCCTCTAGGATTTCAGATCTCAACAATGTCTCAAACTGTGCTCAGATTTGTCTGCCATCAAATGTCCGAGATCTCAATATGAACTCAAACATTTCAGATAATCTGAGCTATGCTACACACACAACTCTTACTGAATGTCAACAATTGAAAAGTTTAAGTGTTTACACTCTTCAGGAAGTCAGAGCACCAATGCATTACTGATAGTGATTAAACTGGGATACGATAATTAATGTTTAATCACATTCTCCTGCATATAAATCTGTTGATTGATTAGATTACAATATGACTGAATCAGTGACGCAACAGCTCTATAAACAGAGCAGCAGCCAGTTCTTTAGTGTACAGAGAAACGTATGAGTCACGACTCGAGCCAAACTGTCACTCACACGGTTACCATGACAACCACATAGCCAATGAGCACAGCTGCTCTTTCTGGTAAATTTGACAACATTCCCCTCGAGATCTCACGCTGAACTCTTCAACTCTCTCTGGATTCAGTTACAGATTCATTATAAAGCTGCTCAAATTACTACTGGATTACGGGCTCATTTAGTTATCACTTTCTCGAGCACACACACCTTTTCTCTTTCAACACTCAAGTCTGTGCAAATGTTTTTGTTTAACATCTTTACAAGTCTTTTGAACCTCCTGAGACCTGAGCGTGACTGCTGTGTGCATTTTCCATTTCCCTTTTGGATTTGTAACTAATAGCAGCTAATAAACAAACAAACAAACAAAAACAAAAAAAAAAAAACATTTCTAGAGCAAATAATTTTCCTAAAAATCAATGTCCTCATATGTGGACATCGGGACTAAGTTGTGACATTTTTAATAATACCAAGCTATAGAAAGTTTATATTTTTTTATTTATCAAATAGTTTCTTATGTTTTCAGGAGTGTTGATTATTCATGTTTTTGAGACGTTACAGACATTACATCAGAAATTAGCATAATTAATTCTGATTTAAAGTAATGTCCAGCATCATCCAATCACTGTCAACCATGTTAAAATAAAATGATACATTATAAATTCTGAATCGATGTACTGATTATCATTGTCACATGTCTGTCAAACATGTTGAGTGATCCAAACATCATCTGCAGCCTGAAACTGAACTTTTGATCAGATTTTAGGAGTGAATGCACTTAACTGCATAGAGAGCTATAGGATGCTCCCTTGCTCCCTATTTAGTGAATGACTTAACCTCCAGTGTGCTGTCTGTCTGCACTGGTCTCAGAACAGTTTGAAATGCACCTTATTTTCATCCTAACTCCATATAAAGCCTCTGAAAGACACATTTTTCAGTGTTTGGATGAATCCATTAATTCTCAATGTGATAATACACAGCCAGTGAATAAAGGATATTTGAACTGAAACTGAGCATACAGTCCACGAATGTGGTCATTGTGTTTAACAGCGTGCCATTTCATGATAAATCACTCAAATTTTTAAAATGTCATATCGGATGAAACTAGAGACTCTAATCTTTTGATTCAAACAGGTTTCAATGTATAACCTTTTTGAGGTTTCTTACCAGATGTAGTTTTGTTGCTGTTTCTCCCAAAGACAAACTCCGCTGTGGTCAGCGCCATGTTGTTTTGTCACATGTCTCCTGAACCGAGATCAGTCGGTATAAATAAAATGAAGTTATGCATTGTGTATAGTGAAGCCCAAATACAACGTCCACGCATGTGTACGCCGGATTGCACGAGGTTAAAGAATCACTGCAGTCATTATCCTGAGTAAAGTGCTTCTAAATGGAAAATTGTAGAGTAACATAGAGTACAGTAGAATATAGTGGAGTAAAGTACTTTGAAAATGACATTTGTAGAGTAAAGTTGACGAGTCAAGCACAAAAATAATTTAAATCAGAAAGAAGACTACAGGAGAGCTAAGTACTTTTCAAAAAAATGCTAAGGTGTGTAACTTTTTGGGTGTTAAAATCAACCTGCTGTAGTCTCAGAATCAATGTTATACTGTAGCTACATTTTTGCGAACTGACATTTACGTACCGCGTTCCACGTTTTGCCGCAGTTTCCTGGTGAAATGAACACTACAGGCCCTACAATAACATTGTATTTACTTTCACACAAATCAACAGCTGATTATTACTTTATAAACACTTATTTTTTACACTCTTACTCACACACTGCTATGTTTTGATATCAAAACACTTTTACTATAATGCATCATTTCAAAAACGATACATTTTAACACTTGTATTACAGACCCTCATACATTTACCGTGATGGGAGAAAGGTGCCTCTGGTTGTTCCTTGCAGGGTACTCCATATGGTTAGGATTAGGGTGGGGGCGGGGTTAGGGCATCTGCTGCCTCCCAGGAACAAACTGAGGCCCCTTTGTACAATGGGCTACATTTACACACTTATTCCAACATGATTAGCTTCTGCGGTAGCTCACTCGGAAGGCCGCGGTTCGAGCCCAGCCAAATACGCAAGATGACGTGAGAATAAAGTGTCATAGAAGTGACACATAATGACGTGGTTGCTTTAGAAAATGTGCTTTTCATTTCACATTTTGTTTTATGACACTATCTGTTAGGTTTAAGTGTTGGTTTAAGGTAAGGATGTCTGTTTTGTTTACCTCTCATTTGTTTTCAGGACACTATCTGTAAGGTTTAGGCTTAAGTTTTAGGTTAAAGAGGTAAGTTTTACTCATTAAAACATCCATCTAATATTTACCTTAAGAACCTCATCTTATAATGACACCATTTCACTCGCTTTTGGCGCCCCCCGCTGGACTTTTCACTGGGAAACTGCAGCGAAACGTGTAATGAAGCACCAATTTCTTTTTGCAAACATTTTGCCACGGTCACGTTATGTTCATGAGATCAGATTGGTTAAATACTTTCTCCAATTCCAGTTGACTGCAGAGACTATAACTATAAGTAAGCCATTTGTAGGTACATTTTCTGGAAAACGGTAAGCACTGTGACTCTGTGGCGCTATAAAAATTACTTTGTTTGAGCGACCAGTCCAGGGGTGCGTTTCCCAAAAGCATCGTTAGCCAGCTATGGATGCAAGCTCCATCATTACCAACATAGTTCAATGATTTGGTGCGTCCCGAAACCGTAGCTCTTTACCTATGGTTAGAAGAATAGTTCCTTGTTAATTTGCTGTATGGACATCATTTGACATCGCCGAGGCTTCTTTATCTTTTAACACTTTGACCATGTTTACATGCACTTAAGAAAACTATTTATTCCGGGGTTTTACACAAAGCGGTGTACTGAAACATTATGTAAATACGAGTGCAGCCGTTTAAGGGATTAATGGCTGTTTCTGTTGGAGAGCACGGCTTTTATGTGTTTATGTTAACGCATAAGTGGTGTTAATATGTTTTTGAAGAGTGCGAATGTGCTCAAGTGCGTCGGGGGAATCCCAAAGTCTGATGTAATGGGAAACCCCACTATTGCAGCGCAATGCATCTGTCGCATTACAAAGTGCATGCCGCTGTGGTGTCTTCAGCAGCTTTCTTGTATTAAACGAATTTCTGGTGTACGTGTAAATGCGATATTATAATTCAATATTTGCGGTAGTTATTACTCCACCCCCTGAGTAACGTCATTAACGACAGCTCAACCAGTGTGGTTCGAATGATGAATGTGCAACATAGTTACTACGGTTTCCGGAAAGAGTTGTGACTAGCTTGTTAATTTCTCCAACGATGCGTCGTACTATGATGGTTAACCAGTGAGTTACTTCAGACACGTTAACATCGACTTAACCAATGGTGTGAGATGGGGGCGGGACTATCTCTTTAATTGACCAATAGCAGATGGGGGTGTATTTGGAAAGCTGTTTGGTGCAGAAATTACACACTTCAGCTTTAGAATAAGTTAATAAGCTATAATATAATAATCTACCTTGCTATAATAAATCTAAAAAAAATCTAAGAACATTTAAACTGACATAATATTTCTTAGTTTAATTCAACAAATCTTTACAAAAACTGTTTTTATTGAAGATCATACAATTCTTTAAACTTCATTGTAAGTGTCTCACTGTAACCCATATTTTTTTGGCATTTTTTTTAAAGAAAAGGAGGGATGAGTCGAAATTATTAGTATTATATATATATATATATATATATTGGTAATCAACATTATGCCACAAATGCTGTTGATTGAGCTTAACTTGCATTGAACTTGGAATATTCCTTTAAGTGTTGTTGTGTGAACAACAGCAATGCACTTATTATGAATTTATTAGGTTTCCTCCTACACTTTTTGATTACACTTCTTATGTGATATCTGATGAATCAGTTTGAATCTGCAGACTTTCGAAAGCACACACAGGCTGAACATGAACCCGCTGTTGCCTGTGGCCATGACTGTTTCATCCGTTGAATCCTGTAGCACATGTCACAAAACTCTCTCGAAGTACTGCAGGAAACATCACACACACTCGACACACACTCACAAACAGCAGAGAACGAGAGAGATTCATTTCAACACCAAACACTCTTTTCCATCCAGCAGACAGCGTGTTTTGGGTGAAATCTGCTGATTTGATCTGTGTTCAGACAAGTGCCAAAAATCTGTGCTGATGATAATGTAAGAAGATCGTTTGTCTGAGAGTGTGATTGTAAAATAAGAGCTGCACACGATGATTCTCTGAGGGAAAGTCGTGGAGGTCACTGGGTTCATAAACACTCTGCATGGAGGATTTTAGGTCACTCCCCTTGACCGCAGGACGTGTGTGTGTGTGTGAGTGTGTGTGTGTGTGTGTGTCACAGCTGTGAGAGGAAGTGACTTGCAATAGTTTTCCTCTCAGTAAACAAAAGCTGCTCTCGCTGCGACTGCTGCAGTCAATATTTGACTGTCTCCAGTGATTAAAGTGCACAGACATGCAGCATTTATAAAGAGCGTAAGCCGCTATAGAACTCCTTTTGAATGATCTTCATACTCGTGAAACACATTTGTGTGTTTCACAAAATCACAGTAAAGCATTGCAAAAAAATAACTTTCTTAAACAGTGTTTGTGTCTTGATTTTCACAGTAAAAATATCTAAACATCGATAGAAAGATGGCGAAATGACTAAAATGATTAAAAAGTTAATAAAAACGATTTGCTAAAGGTGTAAGAAAAATAAGCTTATTTTCACTTTGAATCAAGTTTTTTTTATATATATATATATATAATTTGTTTTCTATATAAGTATCTAAGTGTCGTTAGATTTCTCTAACAACTATCCTATAGCATGCACAATAATTAAAATACTATTAAATGCTGTTTAAAGTAGTTTAAGAGTTAAGCATGACACACCACAGGAGCGGCTATTTTATAGCTTTAAAAATAACAATTAGCATGTCATTATTCTGATGTAACCACTAATGTAAACAATTGTTCAAACCAATGAAATAAGAGACACACAGCAGGACAGTAGAACTAGTATGAGAGGTAAAAACAACTTACTGGACTTCCTTTCTGAAATTCAGGAGGTTTGCCTGGATATTTAAAAATCAAGATTTGGGAACTTTGGAGACAGTTTTATCTAGAGGTCGACTGTTAGTGGATTTTGCCGATACCGATAACTAAGGTGGTCGAGTAGGCTGATAACCAATTAATCGCTCGATAGTTTTGAAAATTGATTTATATAATGTTTCTTAAGACTTCTCATACTACAACAGGCACAAAAAAGAGGCTACAAGAGTCCAAAATGAACACAATTCCAGATTTAGTCTATTATGCAACTAAATCCTAATAATAGCTAGAAAAATTAAGGACTTTTAACTATAAACACGCCTGAAATACACTTACTTATTTAGGGACTCTTATTTTGAAATGACGGAGAATTGGCTTAGTTAGAATGCTCTATATTTAAGTATTTACTAAATTAAGCTTTTACAGCCAATATTCACCAGATGAAGGATTTTATATATCACTAGGTGACATTT